>NC_042998.1:70683192-70718192 GCF_006345805.1 Octopus sinensis | reverse complement strand
TGACGATGCATTGAATCCACGCTACCCGATGTATTTTCTTTTTACGGAGTGGAATTTCTGCACCGTCGATATAATGTTTGATTATTGCTTCGTTTCTAGATTGTACCTTTTGTATTTTTTTTTTCTTCAAGATGTTTATCAATTTCCAGATGATGGAATGGAGTTTTTTGGCTTTGAATTTCTTTGTCATTGTTCATAAAATGCGACATATTTACACTGCGAACAGAACATTTAAACAATGTTTAGCGATGTATGTACTCTTCGGATAAAAAGTATAATGAAGAATTTTCTGACAATGTATTGGCAATATGTTCTTGGAACCTGACGCGAGTTTTATGCGTTATAGATAGATAGATTGATAAATAGACATGTGCGTATACATATATATACACTCGTTTTTATGTGTATATACACACACATATACACATGTGCTTACATACATACATACATACATACATACATACATACATACATACATACATACATACATGCATGCATGCATACATACATACATACATACATACATACATACATACATACATACATACTACATACATACATACATACATACATACTACATACATACATGGTGGCTACCCACTCGTTATCGAGTATGGCCATTGCGCGAAGCTTAATCAATGTTGCTATCGTGCAATGCCTGTGCAAGAAGATTTTTTTTTAAGTGAGGAAAGGCTATGTACTGAGTCAATCCCACTCACTAAGCAACAGCAACCATAATCCGAAAAGAAGAACAAATCAACATCATCGGTAACCACTGAGCCGCAGGTTTTATGTCGGAGTTATCCCAGTCACCTGAGTTACCTTCTCCTAGAAGGATGCCCTAACAAAGGCTAGGAGTCCTTCACTCCCAATGGTTTAACCGCGCGATCGGGTATTCAGTCCGATTATTTCTATGTCCCCGCGCATGATACAGCCTTAAGACATTTATTGGATGAGATGAGATTCCGTTTTTCAAATAGAAGAAAGAAAATTTTCAAGCTAATGTGTGTTTTGATGTGGAGGGTGTGTGTGTGTGTGCGTGAGAGAGAGAGAGAGAGAGAGAAAGAAAGAAAGAAAGAAAGAAAGAAAGAAAGAAAGAAAGAAATAAAGAAAGAAAGAAAGAAGAAAGAAAGAAAGAAAGAAAGAAAGAAAGAAACATCAACGTTGAAGTTGATTTTAATCTTCCATTATTTAATACTGAGTCTTCGTACCACCAAACTCGGAGTTTTTCTGAGCCACCGACTTTGTATAAAAGTTGTCTCTAATTAAAACCAAAACTCGTGATCAATATATTTCTTTAGATCAGAAACACTGACCATTACTGCAAAACATGTGAGTGAGATGACATGGTTTTACGATGTTTCTGTTATTTACATTATTTACATTTGACAGATATTTGTCCTCATTTTACTTGTTGTTCACACGATGTTTTGGCTGATGAACTCTCCAGCCTTCATCAGGTATCCTGGGAGAATTTCGAACCTGGATTCTCATTCCTAAGGTATTTTTTCGATGTTATTATTATTACTTTTCAGGTCACTGCTTGAAATCGAAATCTTGGGGTTAGTAGCCCGCGCTCTTAACCACTACGCCATATGCCCGTGGGCAATTTTGGAGTGAATTTTAGGGCTTATAGATCTAATATTTTCCTATCCTTGCTTAATACAGGTTCCCATATGTTATTCATATATGCACTTGATCTGCTTAGGAGGTTATTATGTCCTAGTATATGTGCTGCCTCTTTTAGTTTTCGTATTTTCCCGTGGTGTTCACTGTCTATTATTTTAACTTCATCCCACAAGGGTGGGGTGTCTCCATTTTCCATACATGATCAGCTATACCCGATTTATCAATATCTCCTCGTGTCACAGCTTTGCGTTGTTCCTCTGCCTTTATTTTGAGTGGGCGGCATATTTCGCCTTTGTATAAACTACCACAGCGGCATGGGATGGAGTACACGCAGTCTTTGTTCATATTATCTTCTGTTGGTGGCTTTACTCGAAGGAGATATTTGCGAAGTGTTGTATTACTCTTGAATACTTTCCTAATGTCGTATGGGCAGCATTATTTTTTAAGATTGTTACTTAGATTGATCATTTCTTTGTGGTATGTATCAGGATGGCTACTTTTATTTTTTGCTCGATGGTTTAGGCATTGAACAATCCCTCTCTTTACGCTATTATTCTATGACATAATAACCTCCTAAGCAGACCTAGTGCAGATATGAGTAGCCTATGGGAACCGATATTAAGGAAGGATAGGAAAATATTAGATTTATAAGCCCTAAAATTCACTCCAAAACACCCACGGGCATATGGCGTAAGATTCCGAGTTCAATTCCAAGCAGTGACCTGAAAAACAACAATAATAATAACATCGGGAAAATACCTTAAGAATGAGAACCCAGGTTCGAAATTCTCTCGGGACACCTGATGACGGCTGGGGAGTACATCGGCCGAAATGTCGTGTTAACAACAAACAAGATGAGGAGGACAAATATCCGTCAAATGTAAATAATGCAAATAAAGTACATAATTCCTCATCTCTCAAATATAGAACTGTGTTTCTATTATTGTTTGTTATTTAGGCTAAGTTCAGCTTTGACCTTTGACCTATAGTGATGTGTATTCCAGCATGATCCTGCTATCTTATATATAACTACATATTCCTATACCGTCTTTATTGTTTGAAAACGACACGTTAAAGTTTACTAGAAATTTGGTTGTTATTTAAAGCAGGTCGATAAACCCCAAACAACGCTCGCTAAATCAAAGAATAACTACATGAAAATAAAGTTGTGATGAGGCGGTATTTCTCAATGATATTCGCGACGCAAGTGAAGTTGATGACAATCACAAATAACTATTACAGCTCTATCACGGTTTTGTTTGTTGTTAGTTTGACTTTTCTTCACACCTCTATACCTTTGTTCAACCTGCTAGAAATAACTGCTAAATCTCTCTTAAATAACATCCTACCGTTTTAAAGAAGAGAGCTGGATAATGTACTTATAGATAATCTAGCTCAGTTAAAGACATGACTGTTAAAACTAGAACCTCTTCATTATCGCTCTGCTAGACCAGAATTGGCCTGGGGCTATCAAGAACAAAGTGTAGTAGTGTAAACTGACGCTACTAAATCTTATTGATGAAGCATAAGCTTTACAACACCTTCACTTTGTAATGTTCTCTGCATCAGTAGACATATGTTCACGTAAGCAATCAATATTTAAATAAATCACCTATAAAACAGCAATGAGATTTTTGGCCAGCCACTTATTCTCACAGCTGTCTGTTCTCATTACTGGCCAAAAAATCAGTAATTTGTACAAAACCATTCTAGAAGTTCAGGACTTAGAAATGGAGTAGAATAGTTTCATTTAACCATTTATTCCTAATACCATTGTTATTTGTTTTAATTTAACTTTTTAATAGTAATTTATTATCACGTTGCTACACTGTCCTCTGCTTACTTTGCTACGCTGAAATACTTGACTTCATACACTTAGCTTTTTCTGTATTTCCCCTTTTATGCGCTGCTCAAAACATTTTGCCCAGTTCTGAAACACATATATTTCCAAACCACTGGAAATCCTCCCGTGATCACGCATTTCCCACAAATATTAATCTGCAAATGACCTGAACTGAACACTAATTGCATGAACCTCAACAGTGTTGGAGACGCTATGAATATCATTGCCAAATTCTCTTTCCCACTGGAAGATATTTTTGGCGACCAGGGTTAATTTCGCTCCTTCACGCGGAAAATATACAGAGATCATAACGAATTCCTCTCCTCCAGTAGATGGGTAAAACAGAAGTCGGGTTTATTTCTATTCTCTGTTCTATAAGCAAAAGATGACCATCAATAGCATTTCAGAGACTTTTGCCAACTTTGTCTTGCCGGCCTTATAGTAATATCTCTGTGTGACTATTTATTGGTTGCATACCCAAGACCTTTTGCACAATCCATCTGCAAATTATGAATATTGTGGTGATTACGTAATTCCGAGCTCCCGGAAACAGTTGTCAAGTTGAGAAACTTTCTGTGCTTTTCTTAGTATTCTCTATCTGTTATGTTCTGTTAAGCTCTATGTGTGTCTGTGTACATATATATATATATATATATATATATATATAACGTCGCAAGAAATTTGAAAAGCTAAACGCGAAACCGGTCTTTCTTCTAAATATGTCATTGTAAGGAAAAAATTTTTTTTTATATTCTTCAGACATATTGACGCAAATATATATATTTTTTAACCTTTAAGCCTTCTGTAGTTTTTTCACTTTTTACTATTTTATATATATATATATATATATATATATATATATATATATACATACATTATATATATATATATATACATTATATATATATATATATACATTATATATACATACATATATATAAATATATATATGTGTGTGTGTATGTATGTATGTATGTATGTATATATATATATATATATATATATAGGTGTGTATATAAGTGTTTAACTTTATAAATATAGGTAGTTATATGTATCTACGTATATCTATTTGTATATATATATATATATATATGTAAGTATTTTATCATTAATTAAAATCTTAGAGTAGCAAGAATATTCATAGAAAAATATTCATAGAAAAGTTCTTAGTTACCAGTGGTCCAGCGAGAAAGAAAAAATTAGTCAATAGACTATATATTAATCAAAGAAGAATACAGTGTACGTTCAAACACAAAAGAGATACCCAAAGAATTGGATATCTGACTTGCTAGAAAGAGCAGTTGAATCTCCAAGCCACCAATTGTTGTAATTCCGAAAGTGATTGCAAAATAAAATCTTTTACCTTAATCCTAGACCCTGCAAGGTTCCTGCAGACTTAAATACAAACTGAAATAAAATAATTTCAGCCTATATCTGGCGCTGCTTCTTCAGTAGGTTGCCAGGACTGAACACATAGACACGGAGCGATAAATAACCCGCCATGTGTCTATGGTTCTAACTTTTCGAATCTACCACGCAGAAGTGGAAACTCAACCAGCACTAAAATAAAAATAAATTGCCGATTTTCTTCCAGAATTAGCCAACAAACATTTTATCATTAATTAAAATCTTAGGGTAGCAAGAATATTCATAGAAAAATTCTTAGTTACCAGTGGTCTAGCGAGAAAAGAAAAATTAGTCAATAGACTATATATTATTCAAAGAAGAATACAGTGTACGTTCAAACACAAAAGAAATACCCGAAGAATAGGATATCCGGCTCGCTAGAAAGAGCAGTTAAAACTCCAAACCACCAATTGTTGTAATTCCGAAAGTGATTGGAAAATAAAAACTTTTACCTTAATCCTAGACCCTGCAAGGTTCCTGCAGACTTAAATACAGACTGAAATAAAATGATTTCAGCCTATATCTGGCGCTGCTTCTTCAGTAGGTTGCCAGGACTGAACACATAGGCACGGAGCGATAAATAACCAGCCACGTGTCTATAGGTTCTAAAAATTTCCACTCACTTTCGGAATTACAACAATTGGTGGCTTGGAGATTCAACTGCTCTTTCTAGCGAGTCAGATATCATATTCGTCGGGTATCTCTTTTGTGTTTGAACGTACACTGTATTCTTATATGTAAGTATATATATGTATGCACGTTTGTATTTATGTAAGTATATGTATGTATTATGAATATGTGGTATATGTGCATATGTGTGAAGCTTAATTGTGTCTATCTGCATCACATTCTCCATATCAGCTCGCTTGCACTACTCTTATACCCACTCTTGACGGCGTGGACCTAGTCCTGGACGAAGGATTTGGAGTTTAAGTTCAATTCATTGGAACACTATTACGTGTTCTCTGTACTGTGCATATCTAGCTATCACCTATGCTATATACTGTAGACACACACATGCATATATATATATATATATATATATATATATATATATACATATACACACATATATACATATGTGTGTGTATGCGTGTGTATGTGTATATATATAAACATATATGTAATATACTTATATATATATACATGCATGCATGCATACATACACACATACATAGTATAAAACACTTCTCCAAGATGCCACCCGGAAATATGATTGACAAGCAAACGTCTTACCACACTGCCGCACACACGTGTGTGTGTGTTTGTGGTATGTGTGTGTTCCCCCCCCCCCACACACACACCATCACTGCTTGGCAATTGATATTTAATTGTTCACACCTTAACTCACCAGTTAGGCAAAAGAGACCCAATAAGTACTGGGATCGATTTGTTCGACTAGAAGATGTTTAAGCATGGCTGCAGTCCAATGAGTGGAACAAGTAAAAGATAAAAGATATACGACACACACATGCGCGCTTTAGAGTACACATCCCAACACATCTAAGAATAGATTTTTAAGTAAAAGAGCCCAATAAGCGACTTAAACTAAATCTAATTATAAATTCAATTATAAATATAAATTAATTAAAGTCATGACAATAATGTGTTTGTGGATAGCCTAGAAATGATGAAATCTAGAACGTATACAATGAAATGTAAATATTATCTTTAAGCCGAGGAGTAATATATACTGCTTCGATATATAGGGGAAAATATCTTATCAGAAGATAGAAGAAATACGATATACATATGCACATGTATGTGTGTATTTGTGTGTATGTGTGTGTGTATTTGTGTGTGTGTGTTTGTATGTCCTCATGTACAAAGGAACAGGAGTAGTCTTGTGATGTTTAAAATTTTGGTTGACAAGCTTTTGGCCGGCTTCTGTCTCACTTCGAGTCGTGTTTTGTTCTTTAGTCTCAATTTATCATACAACTTCTGAATGGAACTTGGTTCTTAAAACCGTGTGGAAGCCCATGGCTTTATGTATGTGTCTGTTGCTTGTGCGTGTGTGTGTGTGTGTGAAATGGCATATGTGTATGCTTTGTCGATTTGTACTTGCTAAGAAACATTATGTATTGTGAAGATATGCTAATATATCGTTGCAGTATATTGTCTTACACTATAAACATGTAATCTTATGTGAAGATCTTGAAATATTTCCAACAGTTGTAAATCACAATTAGATCCTGCTTTATATTTTAAAGTGGAGACGCGTGACTTAGTGGTTAGTGTGTTGAACTCATGATCGTAAGGTTGTGGTTTCGATTCACGGACCGAGCGATGCGTTGTGTTCTTGAGCAAAGACTTCATTTCACGTTGCTCCAGTCCACTCAGCTGGCAAAAATGAGTAATCCTGCGACGGAACGGCGTCCAGTCCAGGTGGGTAATTTCTACGCCACTGAAACCTGGAAACCGGCCCTTATGAGCCTGGCATGGCTCAAGAAGAAACATTTATATCTTAAAGTCAAAATGTGGTGAACTAGCAGAATTGTTAGCACGCCGGGCGAAATGCTTAGCGATAATTCGTCTGTCTTCCCAATCTGAGTTCATATGTCGCCGGAGTCGACTTTATCTTTCATCCTTTCGAGATCGATAAAATAATCGCTGGTGAGTAGAGAACTGCGATCGGTGTTATCGACTTGCCATCTCCCAGAAATTGCTGGCCTTGAACCAAAATTTGAAACCAATATCTCCCTATTTACTGTTGATGTGATAATATTATTATTTAACTTCGGTAGACCTGTGATAAAACACGTAACTATTTCGGCTTACCGTTCTCCCAGACTTAGCCCAATCTTCCTTTATTCAAAACGGTAAAGTGTAATCTAGGAAAATTTAGCTGCTATTTTTAACAGCTCAAGCAACTTTATGACTGTTGTTATTCTTTAGTCCCAGATTATATTTGATCGTGAAAACCTATGACCAACCGCGTGCAGTCATAACAATATGTCATTATATCAAGTTGTATATTTTTCCATACAGCATTTATAACGATGATAACATGTTTTTAAGTTAGATATGCTTCTTGTGAAGTTTCCATGATGGCTGCTATTTCTAGCAAGTACAGTAGCTATGCAGTGATACTCTGTTTGATGTCTCCATTTCAAAGAAGATTAAACACGATTGTTGCTATACTATTGCACAACTATAGCTGTACTATTTGCATGAAACCAGGTATACTATACCATGATTCTTGCTGCACAATTTACATTGGTATGCTCCTTTCCATACTATATTGCATGCTTCTTGCTATAATATAGAATGGTAATGTTTTCGCACGGTTCCTGTATGATTCATTCACCGAGAGACAATGTTGAAACGCTTTAATATCAAAGCTAGATGTACGCTATTGAGATTGATGAGAAATGCATAATGAAGATTGATGACTATCACGAAATATTACACACATGTAATACTGACTATAATATCACAGAAACATCACACACACACACACACACACACACACACACACATGTACTGATGGCAATATTACCACAGAAATATCATACACTTATATATAATGTACTTAAAGTAAGTTAGCTTAGCAGTGGGATCCATCTCTCTGCTGCATAGCTGGAAGGATTTGATTTCAGAAATAAAAACTACCGAAATATTAATTATTTATACAGCCAATGTGAAGGCGAGTAAACTCGTGCTTAGAGTTTTGGTCTCGTAATCATAAGGTCATGAGTTCGAACATTTAGCTAGGTGGCGCGTTGTTTCCTTGAATAACGCACATCATTTCAAGTTCAGTCTACTCAGCTGAAATAAGTACTGAACCAAATATCAGTAGATGCAGAAGGTGTGTAATGTCTGCTCGTGAGGACATGGGAAATTAAAACAAATAGGGAAAGTATGCTACAAGCTGCCAAGTCGTGGACGCTTTCGAGTGACGGCTGTGGGCTGCTTCTTCTTCTACTTCCTATCAGAACTCACGCCATTAGCCACAAAGAATAATCTCTAATTCGAGCCTACTCTAAGCTACTAAGAATGCGTGTGGCAAATTGAAGATCCATCCACCACACGCGATAGACTGGCGGTTGCACAGGCTCGAAAACTACGTTGTTATCCTCATTCCGTAAACGGTGGCTTTTAACGGGTGGAGATCTGAACCATCCTGGGGTACAGAGGATTCACAATCTAGACTAGGGTCTGAAAGTTTACTACACCATCGTGGGTTACACCATGGTTCCTCTGCTTTGTGGCAGAAGTAGGAAGAAAGAGTGAGAGAAAGTTGTGGTGAAAGGGTACAGTGGGCTTCACCACCATCCCCCGCCGGAGCTTATGTGTTTTTGCTCAATAAACACTCACAATGCCCGGTCTGGGAATCGAAACCGCGTTCTTATGACTGCGAGTCCGCTGCCCTAACCACTGGGCCATTGCGCCTCCACACCGCTGTGGTTACATGATATTACCTTGCTTAGTTCTCAAAGCAAAATTATTTTATTTCAGCTCCAGGTTGAATCTATTTCATTGCACATACATTATTAATTCCTGCTTATAGGGTGCATGGAAATACACACTTTCTTATTTTAACTGATTACAAAGGCTTCTTATATAATTTTTGTCAAAATCAGGAAATTCCACTTCTCGGTGGGTTTATGAATTGGAGACACCTATAGCCTTTATTGAGCCGTTGGTTCACCAAAGAAACCGTTGTTGTTTTTTTATCGTATTTCATAAAACTTGGTAGAGTACATGCTTATAATTATTTTCTTGACTTGTTGTTCCGTATGGAATTGAACTAGTATAACATATGGAGTAGTGGTTAAGAGCGCGGGCTACTAACGCCAAGATTCCGAGTTCGATTCCAAGCAGTGACCTGAATAATAATAATAATAATGGCCTCCCCACCAGAAATTACCAAAAACATGTAATGAAAAGAAATATTACAAGTAACTGCAGAATATGTGGAGATGGACAAGAAACAATAAATCATATTATCTCTAGCTGCCCAGTCCTGGCTAAGAAGGAATATATTCATAGACATGACAGAGTTGGAACCTACATACATTGGAAGCTATGCCAACATTATGGAATAACAACAGAAAAAAGATGGTATAGGCACACACCAGAAAAGGTCACAGAAAACGAGAAAGCAACCATACTCTGGGATATGCCGATACACACAGATAGAGAAATTAAGGCCAACAGACCAGATATAGTTGTCAGAGATCATGAAAAAAAAATGCTTTCTAATTGATGTATCAATACCGGCAGATGACAACGTGTCTCTAAAAGAAATGGAGAAACTCTCAAAATACAAAGACCTGGAAATAGAGGTAACTAGAATGTGGAATCTGAAAACAGAAACAATTCCTATCATAGTAGGTGCATTAGGCATGATAAAAAAATATTCAGACAAATACATAACAAAAACACCAGGACTTACAAACACATATAACATACAGAAAATTGCACTACTAGGCACTGCACACATCCTACGCAGAACACTTTCCATACAATAACCATCAGAGCATCACAACAAATCACAGCACATACCCAAGGCACACAGAGCTGCGCTCGGTAGTGAAGTGAAAGCACGCTATAAAAATAAAACTACTGAATAATAATAATAATAATAACAACAACAACAACAACAACAACAACAACATCGAAAAATACATTAGGAATGAGAACCCAGGTCGGAATTTCCCCAAGACATCTGATGAAGGCTGGCGGGTATATCAGCCGCAAAGTTGTGTTAACAACAAACAAGATGAGGACAAATATCCGTCAAATGTATATAATGTACATAATTCGTTATCTCTTAAATATGGAACTGTAGTATTGTAACTTGTGATGAAAAGTGGATTCTGTACAATAATAAAAAAAACGTTCTTCGCGGTGGTTGGACCAAAATGAAGCACAGAAAAAAATTTCCTAAACCCGAGCGCTTCAAAAAAAACGTTATGGTGAGTGTTTGGTAGTTTACTGCTGGACTCATCCACTATTACTTATTAAAACACTGAAAAACCATTACTGCAGAAATATATTGCCATGAAATTGCCAAAATGAATGAAAAACTGCTACTCCTCCGTCCCAGACTGGTCAACAGAAGGGGGCCAATCATTCTTCATGACAATGCTCAACCACACGTTTCACTAACGACACTTAATAAGTTGAAGGAACTTGGCTACGAAGTTCCTCCCCACCCATCTTATTCCCCAGACCTTTCTCCTACCGTCTACCATTTTTCAAGCACCTTGAGGGTTTCCTGTGAGAGAAGACGTTCAAAAATCAAACCGATGCTGAAAGTGTGTTCAAAGAGTTCATCAGCTCCCGAACTTCAGATTTTTATGTTACCAGAATAAGCCAACTTGGAACTCGTTGGCAAAAATGTGTTGATTGTAATGGTACTTTGATGAATAAAATTTCCGCATTGTTTAAATATATTGTGATGAATTTCATGTTCCAAAACGTTTTACTGACCCAGAAATTCGCAAGGATGAAAGCTAAGTTGACCTCAGGTTCATTTGAACTCAGAATGTAAAAGACTAACCGAACACCTTTCAGTCTGACGATTCTGCTAATTCAATGCCCAAATGATTTCTAAGATAAGCACAGGGCGAGAATGGTAAACGACTTCATCAATGCTAGAAACTGGTTGGTATTCATTTTATCGACCCCAAGGAAAGAAAAGAAGAACTGAACCCTAGTGTAAGATTCGAACATAGAACATAAAAAGACTTAACTATATATTAAAATCATTGTTTCCGAATCTCCGAAGCTTCTGCGCTAATCCAGCACCTATTTTAAGGATAGAATAATATTATAAAGCATAGCCTTGCAATTGTTTATAGTTAGATAATAAGATAAGATTTATTCTTACATTTCTACAGATTCAAAACTAAATAATAATAACAATAATAATAATAATAATAATAATAATAATAATAATAATAATAATAATAATAATAATAATAATAATAATAATAATAATAATAATAATAACAACAACAACAACAACAACAGCAGCAGCAGCAGAAACAACAACAACAACAACAACAACAACAATAATAATAATAATAATAATAATAATATAATAATAATAATAATAACTTGCGATTCAGGCTACATGAAACCAATGAATCAATTACCTTCTAGATTCAATTTATTCATTCGAAGATGTTGTAAAACAATATATGAAATCTTTCCCTACAAATATTATTATTGTATCACTTCAGTTTATTAATGCGACATCTTGCCGCCTGTTATCTCACTCAAACTATGTTCAATGTTCAACAACATTTGCAAATATTTTCATAGAATTTTCTAGCGTTTACATTTCCATCTCTTTACCAGTTCTACACACTCATGTATACGTATACATATTCGTACATTCATCTATAAACACATAACTTTACGTAATTTTCCAAATGTATACACGATTCTGCGTAGGTTTTATACGTAGAAATATATACATAGATATTTCAAGCCAATATCTCTATGCAAACTCCTTTACGTTGTTATTTGACTTATATATGGGTGTGTATGTATGTGCATGTGCGTGTATTTATATCTACGTATATTATATACGTTAATAATTCCCACATGTTCATGAGTATATATACATACATAATACATACATACATACTTACAAACGTAAGCACATATTCATAAGTATAAGTGTATATATGTAAGTATTTGTGAGAGAGTATATGTAAGAATTCCCGACTACATACATATAGGGTGCGCATAAATACATTCAATATTCTTATGCAACTTCACATCGTCTCACAAAGGATAGAGAGAACAAGGCATATAATAAACACACACAGATTTTTATTATATTAGGTCATAAAATAATGTGGTTTTTCAATTGAATGGACCAAAAGTCGGAGAGGGACCGGATAAACTACCTGCATCAAATTGCTGTAAAATCAGGTAGTAATGTTACCTTGTACTTATTCTTAAGTGCAAGTTTTGAAGAGTGCAGTTCGATTTTAACACTTTTTCAAAGCTATAACAGAAGTGGAAAAGGAGCATATTCTGTATATTTTGCCTTATGAGCTCAATAAATGCAGCAACGCAACGGAAAGTGCGAGGAATGGATGGAAGCACTCCGTCGGTTCCGACGATGAGGGTTCCGGTTGATCCGATCAACGGAACAGCCTGCTCGTGAAATTAACGTGTAAGTGGCTGAGCACTCCACAGACACGTGTACCCTTAACATAGTTCTCGGGGATATTCAGCATGACACAGAGAGTGACAAGGCCGGCCCTTTGAAATACAGGTACAACAGAAACAGGAAGTAAGAGTGAGAGAGAGTTGTGGTGAAAGAGTACAGCAGGGATCACCACCATCCTCTGCCGGAGCCTCGTGGAGCTTTTAGGTGTTTTCGCTCAATAAACACTCACAACGCCCGGTCTGGGAATCGAAACCGCGATCCTACGACCGCGAGTCCGCTGCCCTAACCACTGGGCCATTGCGCTTACACTAGTGCGAGGAATATTAATGTAGTATATGGGGATTGGACAACAAGCGTAAGCCAGTGTCAGTGGTGATTCTAGAAATTCCGAGACGAAAACTACAGCCTAGAAGACGATCCTCGTCCTAGAAGTTCGGTAGAGATCGACGAGAACGTCCTGCAAACCACGGTGGAACAAAATCCCAACATAACTGACGAGGAACTAGCAGAGAAGCTTGGAGTTGATCATTCAACCATTCATCGGCACCCGCTTGCCATCGGAAAAGTCAGAAAATTTTTGTCAATGGGTTCCTCACAAATTTTCCGAGTCTAATTGCGCGCAGAGAGTGAATGTGTGCTCTCCTTTGTTGTCATGTCTCTCGAATGAAACTTTTTTGAACAGAATAGTGACTGGTGACGAGATATGGATTCTCTGTAAAAATGTCAAGCGCTGAAGACAGTGGGTAGTGAAAAGAGAAACACCGGCACCCCAGGCTAAAGAAGGTTTTCGCATGAGTAAGGTGTTGTTATCTGTTTGGTGAGATATGAAAGTTTTAGTCCACTTTGAACTTTTAAACCCAAACCAAGCGATAACAAAGGAGATCTACTGCGAGCAGCTTGAGCGGCTTAAGTCAGCGCTAGAAGAAAAACGACCATCTTCGGTTTCAATACGATAATGCTCTGCACTTACAGCGAGGCTGACATTCCAAAAGCTGGAGCAGTTTGAATGGGAGACGCTGCCTCACCCACCATATTCACGGACATTGCCCCATCTGCTTATCATTTATTCCGCAGTCTTCAAAATCATTTGGACAGAAAATATGAACTAGAACAGTACTAGAAGAGTATTTTTCGTCACGGACAAGTGAATTTTGGAAAAGAGGCCTTCCAAGTCTACCAGATAGATGAAAGGGCATAGTAGAAAATGAAGGAGAGTGTATTCTAGATTTAAAAAAGAACTTTGTTTATCTTAATTTTGAAAAATAAAAGATTTAAAAGCAGCATTATTTATGGGATGACCCATTAGTTTCGTTCTTCATTCTCTTTTTATGTCCTTCACGTTGTATCTCTTTTTATCACCAGTTCACACATATCGTTTTTCTCTTCCTCCTGTTTCTACTAATCTTCTTTTCCTTTTCTTCGTGACCTTTTTGTCTTCCAATATATACCCGTGTATATATATATATATATATTCTTTTATTCTTTTATTTGTTTCAGTCATCTGACTGCGACTATGCTGGAGCACCGCCTTCAAGATATTTGTCAAAGAAAATGGAACCTAGGACTTATACTTTGTAAAACTAGTGCTTATTCTGTTGGTCTCTTTCGCTGAACCGCTTTGTTACGGGAGACATAAACACAGCAGCATCGGTTGTCAAGTGATGACGGGGGTTGGGGGGGCAAACAGAGACACACACAAACACACACATATATACATATATATATATATGGTACGTTTGTTCCCAATCAACACTTTTTTTAGTGCTGTTGACACCACCAGATTGAAAGGTACTACCCAGGTGTCGAAACTATAATGATAACTGTGGTGTAGCTGATGTTGGAAGTATGTTGGATTGCTGGTATGGCTGTTTTGTATATGTGGGATAGTATTATAACACATTATTTTGATATATATTATATATATATATATATATATATATATATATATATATATATATATATATATATATATATATATATATATATATATATATATATATATATATATATATATATATATATATATATATATATATATATATATATATAGGCGCAGGAGTGGCTGTGTGGTAAGTAGCTTGCTAACCAACCACATGGTTCCGGGTTCAGTCCCACTGCGTGGCATCTTGGGCAAGTGTCTTCTGCTATAGCCCCGGGCTGACCAATGCCTTGTGAGTGGATTTGGTAGACGGAAACTGAAAGAAGCATGTCGTATATATGTATATATATATATGCATGTGTGTGTTTGTGTGTTCTTGTTTGTCCCCCTAGCATTGCTTGACAACCGATGCTGGTGTGTTTACGTCCCCGTCACTTAGCGGTTCGGCAAAAGAGACCGATAGAATAAGTACTGGGCTTACAAAGAATAAGTCCCGGGGTCGATTTGCTCGACTAAAAGGTGGTGCTCCAGCATGGCCACAGTCAAATGACTGAAACAAATAAAAGAGTAAAAGAGTAAAGAGTATATATATAGGCGCAGGAGTGGCTGTGTGGTAAGTAGCTTGCTTACCAACCACATGGTTCCGGGTTCAGTCCCACCGCGTGACACCTTGGGCAAGTGTCTTTTATTTGTTTCAGTCATCTGACTGCGACTATGCTGGCCGACCAAAAACCTTGTGAGTGAATTTGGTAGACGGAAACTGAAAGAAACCCGTATTATATATGTATATATATGTGTACGTGTGTTTGTGTGTCTGTGTTCCCCCCACACCCCACCCACATCGCTTGACAACCGATGCTGGTGTGTTTACGTCCCTGAAAAAGATACTGACAAAATAAGTACTAGGCTTACAAAGAATAAGTCCTGGGGACGATTTGCTCGACTAAAAGCGGTGCTCCAGTATGGCCGCAGTCAAATGACTGAAACAAGTAAAAGAGTAAAAGAGAGAGTATATATATGTGTGTGTGGTGTGTGTGTGTGCGTCCGTGTGTGTGTGTGTGAATATATATATATATAGTCCCACTCGTGGCACCTTGGGTGAGCGCCTTCTACTATAGCCACGAACCGACCAAAGCCTTGTGAATGGATTTAGTAGAAGGGAAGCTGGAAGAAGCCCGTTGTATATATGTGTGTGTTTGTGTCTGTGTTTATGTCGCCGTTACCTCGATGTTCGGCAAAACATCAAATATAATAAGTACCAGGCTTACAAAGAATAAGTTCTGGCGTCGATTTGTTCGACTAAAAGGCGGTGCTCCAGCATGACCGCAGTCAAATGACTGAAACAAGTAAAAGAGTAAAAGAATATGAGTGTGTATGTGGTGCAGACATCTGTTAGTCGAAATCAAGAATGACTTAGTAGCCTGTACCACGCTTTCGTTAGTTGTATTAGGTAGCTATGTAATCTCGAGAAAATTTAGATGCCCCTCTCCTAAAGAAATATCTTAATACGCGCCCCACACTCACGTAGACAGATAGATTTTAAGACAATCTCTGTGTCGTATGGTAGAAGTTCTGATCCAGTTTTGTTTATTATAGCTCTTATGATAGCAGTGAGAATAATCACTTCTATGGATTCAGTGTTTTGTTAGTTCTTTCATCGATCCACTATAGAGAATACTGATCTTGGTAGGATTCGATCTCAGATGACAAAATTATATTATTAGATACCACAAAAGAAGTGTTCCCCCACCGCCTGATGCACTACGAAACTCGTCACTTGATGCTATTTATATTTTATGCCAATATTCTTAAGTTTTAACAGAAGACCAGAGATAGTTCGAAATTGACAATTAATTTGAAACCAGGATTGTACGGTCATTTTATTCTACCAGACTTGGAAAGATAAGATTCAAAATACATTCTGGGCTGGATTTTAACAGAGAACGTAAATTGACGTGACAAAATACTACTATATATTTAATCCGTCGCTTCACTAATTCTATGAATCCATGCTAACCAATAGACAAATAAAAGCAAAAATATTAAAAAACACACAACATAAAATGTTTTAAAAAGCCAACTTGTTGATATTTCTGTCATCTTTTCGAAATAAACGAGAATATATTCATGTTTTGTTTTCACCACCTCAAAGAAATTGCTTCTTTATTTACTTTTTAGATTTGTCTTCATTTAAGCAACTACGTCGAAGTCTTTGAATCACTTCTGTCTGGAATGGTGCCAACAGTTCTCTCATTATTTTATAGACCTATTTTCATCTAATTACCTGCAATTTACTTCCATAATTCTTTTACTTTACTCTTCTCTATTGTTTAGGGATTTTATTTTTTTTTTTCAACTGTTGTTATAGTTTTTGTTCTTTTATTTGATTATCGTTTCATCTTTGAATTGTGATAAAAAAAATGTAGAAATTAGTAATTAGCAAAAATAAAACCATCTTTTAACTATTTTCAGTTATCTATTTTTATTACAAGACTTGAATTTTTTCATTATTTTATATATTTATTTTATAGTTACTTTTATATCTAGAAATTATCTGAGGTTTTAAAAATAAGTTTGATGTAGGTTTCTTTAAATTTTGCCTTCTGAGAATAGATAAGAAAAAAATTTATCTTTATTCTTATTTCTTGTTTGTTTTTTTAATAATAATGTTGCTTCTGTTGTTCTTGTCTTACCGCTTTTTTTTTTTTTTTAGATATATTACAAACTTATTTTTATAAAACTGTGATATGTCATGTATAATGTGTTGTCATGCATTATCGAGTATAACAACCGAAGCCGGAAATTTCTCTCACTGATTCCCTCTCTTTCTCTTTCCCTCTCTTTCTCTTTCCCTCTCTTTCTCTTTCCCTCTCTTTCTCTTTCCCTCTCTTTCTCTTTCCCTCTCTTTCTCTTTCCCTCTCTTTCTCTCTCTTTCTTTCTCTTACTCCTCTCTCTCTCTCTCTCTCTCTCCTCTCTCTCTCTCTCTCCTTCATGCACTTTTTTTTTCCTTTCTCACATTCCTCTTTTTTCTCATCCTCATTTCAGATGCCTTTGCTGTATTTTAAGCCACGTTCTTATTGTACTATATATTTTTAATTTCCTGGCAACAGTAACGAGGGCTGAGTTTGGGAGCTGCATTTGATTCCCTGTAACCATTTGATTCCCTCTAACCGACGTGGTTGAAATGGTTCCATAAAGAAGCTGTAGTGCCAATTTCCAGTAACTAATTAATTCCATAAAACGGCATCGTAGATAAAAACAACAGTAGGTGAATCCTTAGATAACACATACATGAGGAAGAGAGATAGGGGGAAAGCCAGAGATAGGGGGGAAGACAGTGAGGATGGATAGAGTGTTTGTAAACAAAAGTCGCACACGACTGAAAAGACAATCACGTGAGTTGAGTAGATGAAAGATAACGTAAGTGGAAACGAACGTATCGGAATACATGCAGAAGAGTTAGCTTATGTGAAAACGAACGAAACACTCAGGAAAGGATAATAATCTGAAAACACAAGTGTAAAACAAATATAACTGTTAGCCGTGTAGAGCCAATATGACATACAGGCGGGTTAGATTAAAGATTTCTTCAATGTACTGCTAATATTCATTTAACCATCCAAGAAAGATAATTTAAGATGTGTCTCAGACAATCTTAGATATTTGGAAAGAGAATTTTTAGCGTTACACCGTAAAAACTTCATTCATACTTCAGTCCATTAACTACTTGTGGTATGATATTTGTCATGTGATTTCACTGCGTGGCACCTTGGGCAAGTATCCTCAACTATAGCCCGGGTTCACCAAAGCTTTGTGAGTGGAACTGGTAGATAAACGGAAATTGAAAGAAGCCCGATGTATGATGTGTATGTGTGTGTGTGTGTGTGTGTGTGTGTGTGTGTGTGTGTGCGTGTGTGTGTGTGTGTACATGTCTTTGTGCCTGTGCTTGTCCCCACCACCGCTTGACAACCAGTGTTGGTGTGTTTATGCCTCTGTAACTTAGCGGTTCGACAAAATAACTAATACAATAAGTACTACGTTTTAAAAAATGTTGGTACTGGGGTCGATTTGTTCGACTAAAACCCTCCGAGGCGGTGCTCCAGTATTGCTGCAGTGAAATAGTTGAAACTATGTAAAAGATAGACTATGGTTTTGGACGCGGATATGTCTTCAGAACATTTAGTTGATCATATCGACACCGATACACACTTTATTCTGCTAATATTTATACCTATTTATCAAACAGCTAAGTTTGCAGTTTCACATAGGAAAATACAACACAGGGGAAAACTAAATACGGACTTGTATACTAATATTATAATCACAAGGATATATATATATATATATATATATATATATATGAACTGCAACGGGAAACTCAGAGTAACTGGTTCTGTTGAATTTTCTGCTGCTTTAAATAAAGTATATATATATATATATATATATATATATATATATATGCGTATGCATACAACCATTCATCCGTATATATATATATATATACATATATACATATATGAGTGAGTATGTGTGTATGTATATTCATGGATGTATGTATACACATTTGATATATATTTGTAAACGTATACCGTAAATCCTCGAGTTTTGTCCGTCCTTGAGTATAATACGCAGGGGATTTTTATGGGGTTGTACCTCTGAAAAACCTAAACTTTGTGTATAATACGCATCCTTCTCTAGCTTGAGTCGTGCGTAATTAAGCCAGCAGAACCTAGTCGAACAAACACTTCCGCGCATGCGTATTGCAATAATGGTGATGTTCTTAACTGTTATATGGGAATGTAAATATGTTTGCAAATTGTTTTTGTTACATGTTATTCTGTATTCTAAATACTTATATTTTAATAAATGTTGCTTACTGCAAGTTATACATGATTCTTCATTGCTTCCAGGCTTAGCTTAAGGTATTTTCGCGCTCGACAAAATGCGTCTGAATAAACATTGTCGGACAGCAAATAGAGACTCGGACATTGCTTAGAAAACATTTTTCATTTTTAACCTCGAATATAGTACGCACTAGGGATTTTGACCTTTAAGTTTTGGGGAAAAAATGCGGATTATACTCGAGGATTTACGGTATACAGATATATATGCAAGGACATATATATATATTTACATGCATACATACATGCATACACACATGCATACATACATACATACATACATACATACATACATACATACATACATACATACATACATACATACACATGAACTTGTCAGAAAGTATTTCCTGACTGATGAACAAGCATATACACCCAGAGAAAAAGCACTACATTCTACCAAAAGTTTATGCATGCCTATATTCGCAGAGTACTTTAGTGTGACGGCGATATTATTCCGATCCATGTCTCACTTTCTGCACTCGCGACCTGTCATCAACGAAGAAGAGATGGAAACTTCAGTGAACGAATTTCTCACCTCAAAGGATAAGAACTGGTATCAACATGGGATTAAAGAACTGGCAGAAAGGTGACTCAGGCGGTGCAACACAATGGTCTCTTCTTCGAATGCTAGGCTGCTTATGTTGTAACTTGACGAATGAAGCAAATATGTTACCAAAATATTGCGAAAATTTTGACTCAACACAATACATACATATTACAGACGTAATTTCCATCTACAAATTCCACTCTCAAGGTGTTGATGAAGTCGAGGCTGAAGTTGATGACACTTACACAAAATGCTGTACAGCGAGATCGAATCCAGAACCATGTGATTGCGAAGGGAGCGTCCAAACTACAGGGCTATGCATTCTTAAAAGCAATTTCCTTTTAGATGTAACTGACCACTTGAGACTGTTCCACTTCATGCTTAAGCCATGGGCATAGCATGTACACATTACCCCACTCTTTTAAAGATCTGTGAGATTCTGCTTCATAAACAATCGATAATTCTCATCTATAGAGCATGTGATTAGTTTTGCTGGCCTCAAAATGTAGCCGATTCAGTCAGTGCGTGTCATATCATTGGTATTATTTTTATCGATTCTCAGATGGGATGACGCTTAAAATTGATCCCCAGAGAAATTTTAACATAGAAAATTGAAAGAAGTAGATATGTACACCATCAAGATTGCTCCTGTAGATCTTCTGTCAGTTACTGTCAGCAATAAACACCATTAGATTTGAAACTTTCTCACTTAGTATGATTCTGAAGGTGACAAGTTTAGAATAAATATTTATAAATCAGCCCTGAATCACGAGTGTTTGCTTTAATCTATACAGGCTCTTAAAGATCGATAACTCATTAGCACCCATACCAACCGACTGTCTATAGGAGGAAGTATATAACATAATTTTCGGTGTTCATTCTGATCAGACTCAATAAAAAATGAAGTGAGATGCAAAGTCCATCTCTGGGTGTTACAAAGTAAATGTAGTTTAAAGTATAAACTTGAATCGGTGCCCAAATAACTTTGATTTCTGCTGAACTTAAACCTAGTGTACTACAATCAACTTCGTGGCACATATACTCTCTCTCTCTCTCTTTTTCTCTCTCTCTCTCTCTCTCTCTCTCTCTCTCTTTCTTTCTCTCAACCAATACATTTCACCAAAAGTGAAATGTATTGGTTAACATAGAGATGTTTTCCCAATGTGAAAGCATGTGTCCTAGTTTTGAGTGTTGGCCTCGCGATCATAAGGTTGCAGTTTCGATTCCTTAACCGGGCAGTCTGTTGTGTCTTTGAGAAAGGAACTTCAAGTTTCTTCAGTTCACTCAATGCAAAATGAGAACCAGCACTACTGACACATCTCTCTCTCTCGCTCTCTCTCTCTCTCTCTCTCTCTCTCTCTCTCTATCTATCTATCTATCTATCTATATCTATCTATCTATCTCTCCTTCAATGTTGCTTGTCAAATCATTGATAACACCTTGTTCAAGGGTTGGCAGTCGCAGAGGGGGACTATGATAGCTCACGTCTACATCTGCACCTAAAAAACATCGAAAGCGTTGTACAACCTATCAGACTATACTCACTTGGAACATACAATACAAATAGGCATGGTTGTGAGGATAAGAAGCTCGTTTGGCAACTGCATGGCTTCATATTTAAACACTGTATGTAACACCTTAGACGTGTATCTCCTATCATAGCCTTGGGTCAACCAAATCTCTATGAGTAAAACTTTGAAAACGATAAGTGCTCAGAAGCTTATTGGAGAGATCGTTCCGAACGAAGGACCAGGTCAACGCTGCTTTTCATCTTTACAGGGTCGGAAAATAAGATACCAACCAAAAGGCAGATTCAAAAGACAGCTACTAATGCCTTGAAGACTATAGCCGAGAACCACCCAGTGACTATAGCTGAGGACCACCCAAAATTAAATTGAAGCCGGTATTATACGGACGGTGATAGGGGATAGAGCCCATCAGACACAATTGTTGTTGTTTGTTCCTTCTCGAGCCATGCCTGGCTCATAAGGGCTGGTTTACCGGTTTCATTGGCGTATAGGTTCCTCACCTGGACGGGACGTCGGTCCATCGCAGGTGACGTGGTAGATGCAGGAGGAAAGAGTGAGAGAAAGTTGTGGCGAAAGAGTCAGCAGAAGTTTACCATTACCTTCTGCCGGACCGTGTGGAGCTTAGGTGTTTCGCTCATAAACACACACATCGCCCGGTCTGAGATTCGAACACGCGATCCTTCGTCCGCGTGTCCGCTGCTTTAACAACTAGGCCATGCGCCTCCGCTATCAGACACAGGTATCTTTATGAGTCTAGTTAAGTCGGGGAGCTGGCAGAAGCGTTACCGCACTGTGCAAAATGCTTAGTAGCATTTCATCTGTCTTTAGTTCTGAGTTCAGATTCCCATGGGTCGACTTTGCCTTTTATCCTTTCGGAATCGATGTAATCGCCTATCCCCTCCCCCAAACTTGCTGGCCTTGTGCCGAAATTTGAAACCATTATTAATCGCGTAATTAGAGCGGTGAGTTGGCAGAATCGTTAGCAATTCGGACATGATTATTAGCGGGACTGCTTCCGGATCTTTAAGTTCCAAATTCAAGTCTTGTTGAGTTTGACTTTGCCTCTCATCTCTTCAAGGTCGATAGAATAAGTAAGTACCAGTCGAGTGCTGCGGTTGATAACATAAACTTGTCCCTCTCCTAAAATTCCTGGCCTAGTGCCAGGATTTGAAATCTTTATCACGAGCCCAGTTATCTTCAGCTCTGAAAATATTACGCCCCACGCTAGTTGACAGAACAATATAATATGAATCATTTTATGTGGCGAGCTTTATTTCGATTCAAGATTCTTATAATTCATTTTGTGAACTCTACAAATGTTTCTGAGAAAGTATTGAACATCCAATAATTTCATGTTGCTTGTGTAGTTGTGGCTAATTAAGAAATCAATATTAAGCAAGACTTTATACTTATAATACTATTCACATACAGATCAGATCGATGTCAATCAGGCAAAGGATATTTTATTTAGTAATATGGCATCACTTGCTTATTCTGAGATAGAGCTGTCAATTCCTGTAATTCTTGTAAGAAGCTTCAAGCCTGATAAATATATATGGAAGTTTGCAAAGTTGTCTCTATGTATAAGATTCAATTGTTGAACATACATTTGTTTCTAGCATATATTTTAGATATAAATGAAAATACGCATTTGTTTTGAAATATGTGTACATTAGCATTCAATAGTTTATCAATGTCTGTACAAGTACGTGCATGAACAGACACATATGTATATATACATACACATATATACATATGTATGTATGTATGTATGTATGTATGTATGTATGTATGTATGTATGTATGTATGTATGTATGTATGTATGTATGTATGTATGTATGTATGTATGTATGTAACACTAAGCTGATTCAAACTTTAGGCTTCAATGACTCTACGAGGGAAAGAGTGGCTATGAGAGGAATATAAGCAAGCAGATATGAAGGCAATTATGCGCATAAACAATTATATGCATATATTGAGTTGAGCAACAATTTGTTATTTGAGGCTACCTATCGAATGTCCGCAAACTGTCAGGGTTATTATCGTACCACCATCTATGGTAAAACGCGCCTATAATAAAATAGATATCATGCATTAAGTCGAAAGTATATCAATAGGACCAAGTATCATCTTGCATGCGTGATGTGGTTAGATTAATAACTCCTTATGGACCATAGACGAGTTGGATTTAGATTTCAAAGAGTACTGGATCGTCCTTTTCAACTCTAGGCACAAGGCCCGAAATTTTGGGGGGAGGGGGCAGTCAATTACATCGACCCTAGTACGAAATTAGTACTTAATTTATCGACACCGAAAGAATGAAAGGCAAAGTCAACCTCGGCGGAATTATAACTCAGAACGTAAAGGCAGATGAAATACCTATTTCTTTACTACCCACAAAGGGCTAAACACAGAGAGGACAAACAAGGACAGACAAACGGATTAAGTCGATTATATCGACCCCAGTGCGTAACTGGTACTTAATTTATCGATCCTGAAAGAATGAAAGGCAAAGTCGACCTCGGCGGAATTTGAACTCAGAACATAAAGACAGATGAAATACTGCTAAGCATTTCGCCCGGCGTGCTAACGTTTCTGCCATCTCGCCGCCTTCATCTGGTCTTATATCATCATTGCACCAGGTCAGTGTATAAAAGAAAGTCCTCTCTTCTGCCATTCTATACTGGTCATACATACACAGCATTCACCAAAGATTCTCTCTTATTTTTGAAGCCAGAGTAGCTTCTTTTGCTTCTCGGGGAACATTCGAACAATGAGATCTTGTAAATCACTTGGTTTCTCATGTTGAAAATTTTCACCTGAGATTTCTGTCCATTTCAAGTTACAGGCAAATGTAATGAAAAGATTCGGTAATCCAAATTTTCTGACATAAACCAACTGCAGCTTGCTTTCTTCCATGCATGTAACGGAGCCCTTGCGTGAAGCTTGACAAAGGGATGACAGCCTAAACAATATTTCTGGGATCACCATCATTCGTGATAGCATCTCCAAGATAAATATTATCATCTGTCTCTAATATTTCTTAGTTTCTTCACAGGAACTCCAACATCTCTATTTCAATTTTGACATTTGTGTCCACTATTAACTGATTGGTTGCTTCCTTGAATTGCGCAACTTGATTGAACTGATCTGATCTCGTAACGTGAAAGAAAAGGCGTAGAATACTTTACATCTGAATGTTCGGACGATTCCTTGTCTTGTTTCCGAGTTGATTTGCCGTAGCAGAAAATGGTAAATACTTTGATCATTCTTAGGCAGAGAGTCAGACAGACAGGCAGACAGGCAGATAAACAGACGGACAGACAGATAGATATATAGATAGATAGATAGATAGATAGATAGATAGATAGATAGATAGATAGATAGATAGATAGATAGATAGATAGATAGATAGATAGATAGATAGATGCATAGATAGACAGACAGACAGACAGACAGATAGATAGACAGGCAGACAGACAGACAGATAGATAGATAGATAGATAGATAGATAGATAGATAGATAGATAGATAGATAGATAGATAGATAGATAGATAGATAGATAGATAGATAGATAGAGATAAATGTAATGAAAAGATTCGGCCGTCCAAATTTTTTTGACATAAGCTTACTGAATCTTGATTTCTTCTATACATGTAACGGGGCCCTTTTCAACAGATCGACAAAAGGATGACAGGTTAAACAATATTTCCGGGTTCACCATCTTTCGTGACAGCATCTCGAAGATATATATAATCATCTTTCTTTAATATTTCTAGGTTTCTTCACAGAAACTCCAACATTTCTGTTTCAATTTTGACGTACATGTCCAACATAATTCCAATATCAACATTGATATATTTGCTGTATCAGCATTAATACTCTGTAGGTAGACCTTTGTCTCCTCCTAGTGTCGTTCATGAGTTTCGGTATACGCTTAAGGATACTGACGTACAAATACATTTTCTTATAATTTCAAATTATGCATAACAGCAATCCGCCATCTTTGTTGAGCTTCTCTTTCTTTGTCATCCATGAAGTAAGCCTTATACAAATTTGTGAAGCTCCAGGGTTATATTAGAAGACAACCCATTAAAATGTAGCACTTTCGAAAGTCTGTCATATTCCTACCATCTCCGATGTATGTTATTTGAAATGCTGAACAGTATTTTAGAAGCTTGCTCCGAAAGCCCGGTGCTTCTTGCGGGAGCAGATCTTTGAAAAGTTTAGAGGTCTTGTATTGTTGAGAGCGTGACTTTAGCTCCTGAGTAGCATAGGCACTTGAAACTGATATACACTTCACAGATATACACTTCACACTCACCGAAATTAAAACTTACGTGAAATATCCTGAAACAGTCGTTGATTTGAATGTACGTGCTTTGTAATTTGATTTCGATATATGCATAAATACATACATACATACATACATACATACATATATCACCACCATGATCACCATGACCGACCAGGCTATCAGATGTTGCTACACACCGCTGGTCACAATGCGCTTCGCATTGTTTTAGTTTTCGAATGACGCCACACCGCTGGCTAAGCGAGCAGGCCAACAGAAGAAAGAGTGAGAGAAAGTTGTGGAGCTTCATGTGTTTTCGGTCAATAAACACTCACAACGCCCGGTCTGGTAATCGAAACCGCGAGTCCGCTGCCCTAACCACTGGGCCATTGCGTCTCCACACACACACACACACACACATATATATATATATATATATATATATTATATATATATATATATATAATATATATATATATATATATATGTATGTATGTATGTATGTATGTATGTATGTATATATATATATATATATATATATATATATATATATATATATATATATATATATATGAAATGGTAAAATAGAATTCGATGGATGCTAGCAATTACCTAGTACGTAGATAAATGGAAACTAATATTATACCAAGTCACGTCAGTGTAATACTGATTGTACACCGAAACATACATCAACGTAGTAATCTTCTTTAAGAAGAATTAACTGATAAAACAAAATATTCGTTTATAAACTGGCATGAATTCAGGCATTGTTTGAGAGGTAATGAAAATAAACAGGATTAACTGAAGTGGAAGAGAGCGGCATTTCGGAGGCAAATTAAAATCTACAACGAATGTCACGCAAGCTAGTTGTAATAAACTGTTTCTTTGAATGTGTTCTTTAGTTTCACTTCACAATCGTATATATTTATCAATAGCTATACCAGACAGATGTATAAATGGAGTTTGGAATCTCTAAATAAACGTTTTCAGTAATTTCAGACCAATATTGTATTAACATACTGTTACAGTAAATATAAATTTTTAATGGTGTTTCAACAGTCGAATGTTTAACTGATATGAGAAAAAAGTTGTATTCATTTATCGTGTCATACAGTGTTTATCTAGATGTGATGACTTGTGAAGTTGATAGTCACAAGTCGAATTTCAGAAGGTTGAATTTCGATATAGAATTAACGGCTACTTTACATATGCTAAACCATATTCAACCATAGAAAAAATACTCACTATTATTAACATATTGGTTTCAAATTTTGGCACAAGGCCAGCAATTTCTGGGGTGAGATAAATCGATTACGTCGACCCCAGTGCTCAGCTGATACTTATTTTATCGATCCCGAAAGGATGAAAGACAAAATCAGCTTCGACGGAATTTAAACTCAGAACGTAAAATCAAACAAAATGTCTGTACGTATTTATGCTGACGCGGTAAATATTCTGTCAGCTCGCCACCTTATACTATCATTTATTCTTTTCTACTCTAGGCACAAGGCCCGAAATTTTGAGGAGAGGGCCAGTTGATTAGATCGATTCCAGTACGCAACTGGTGCTTAATTTATAAATATTTCTTTATTGCCCACAGAGGGTTAAACATAGAGGGGACAAACGAGGACACACAAAGGGATTAGGTCGATTACATCTACCACAGTGCATAACTGGTACTTATGTAATCGACCCCGAGAGGATGAAAGGCAAAGTCGACCTCGGCGGAATTTGAACTCAGAACGTAGCGACAGACAAAATATAGCTAAGCATTTCGCCCGGCGTGCTAATGATTCTGCTAGCTCGCCAGACAGACGAAATACTTATTTCTTTACTACCCACAAGGGGCTAAACACAGAGAGGACAAACAAGGACAGACAAACGGATTAAGCCGATTATATCGACCCCAGCGCGTAACTGGTACTTATTTAATCGACCTCGAAAGGATGAAAGGCAAGGTTGACCTCGGCGGAGTTTGAACTCAGTAGGTAACGGCAGACGAAATACGGCTACGCATTTCGCCCGGCGTGCTAACGTTTCTGCCAGCTCGCCGCCTTTATACTATTATTCATTAACATATTAATGATGCGTTTAAAACAAGTAAATATACGGTAGTTATGATTACGATATTGTGTCTTGATGTAACACCAATTTCTTCACACACTTAATACAAAAGAACAGTCTTCATATATATATACACACAATTGCTTGAGCAAAGGTATAAGGTGAGATACATCTCCAAGATGTCAGTTGTCCTTCCGATTCTGAATCTATAATAATTCCTATTAATACTCGTTGTTAGGTAGTTATTGACGACCATGTCATTTTGAGGTGAAATCCACGCCACGTCCTTCAAAAATTAACTCTATTGTAAATCGTATTAGAAGTCCACTCACAATGGTTTGTAATGAAGTATTTATGTAAATGAACACGTCATCAGCGGGGGAGACGAGCGTATTTAAAATTAGGACCAATAATCATAAGAAATGTATGAATATTTTAGTTGTCCTCGATCTACTGAAATGAATGTTAGTGTCATAGGTCATATACCATTCTGCATTTATTTCAAAGCAGCTTTCGGAATTCGATATTTTAAACATCGGAGATTCTGTTTATGCAGGAAAACTAATGTTGTTCTCTCTCTTCGCTGTCACTAACAACGTTGGTGCTTTAACGTTTCTATTGGTTATATGAAGAGGTTAAAAAACGAGTAGGACGAAAACATTTTCAGAAAAAGTGAGTAGGACGAAAACATTTTCAGAATAGTACAATTGTTATTCAAACTCTTTAAGATGCTAATGGGAAAGAGATAGAGAGAGATGTAAATAAACCAATGCTATATAACCATCACTCCTCTCCCTTACACTCTCTCTTTCTCTCTCGCTCTTTCTCACTTTCTCTTTATGATTTTATAACTATCTCTCGTGTTACCTCTATGTTCACTTTTCTCTTTCTTTCACACCCTCCATCTCTTTCTCTCTCTCTCCCTCTCTCTCTCTCTCTCTTTCGCTCACTCATTCTTTATACATGCTTCCCATTGTCTCCCTCTCTCTACTTCTCTCTTTCTCTCTCTCTCCTTCTCTCTCTCTCCTCTCCTTCTCTCTCTCTAATCCATTTTCTCTCCAATATTATTTCTCGTGTAACATACTATCTATCTTGTTCAAACTTTTTTTATACATACTAATATGCAAAAATCAAAACAAAAACTGAAATTTAAAATGTTACTGTTTTGTATTTCAAAACAAATTTATATAGTTTATATAGGCGAGAGCGATGCCAACTAATATATAGTTTTTATGGGTATTCGTTCGTAGTATCTAAGCACACACATAATGACAAATCAGACACGCACGCACACATACACACTCGCATATATTAATGTTTTTTTTTTCATATATATATATAGTTTATATATAAAACAGTTGAACATTAAACTCAAGGATCATCTCATATTTTTAGTAGATTACCATATTTATAAGATTTTACACGAAAAAGGTTGACAGTCGATTGTGACTTCGAAGTCTTAGTATACAATCGGTCACCAAAACTGATTTAATTCTGTTTTCATGCCCTTCATGTAGTGGGTTTCGGATGAGATATTCTTTTGGTGGGTAGAGTGATGCATATGAAAATTAGTCGTGGTGCGAGGTTGTAGGCAGGAAAGAGGAGTTAACTCGATTGGAAGAGAACGATGGAGAGGGGAAGGCGCAAAGTATATGTTTGTAGATGTGAGTAAAGAGGAAGATATAGTGATGACGGGTTCTTTCTAGTTTAATAAAGGGTGTCTTTTTTTATCATTTCTCTCTGCCTCTTATTATTTCAACAAACTTTTTTAACCATATAATTCCCCTCTCCACGTCGTTAACATTTATTTTTTCTCTTCCTCTTTGGCTTCGCCTCTCACCAAAGGTGGCTATCTGCACACACACACACACACACACACACACAGACACACACATACATATAAGTATGTATATATATATATATATATATATATATTACGTAGTGTATATAATATATAATATATATATATATATATATATACGTAGTGTATATGTATACATTACATATATATGTGTGTGTGCGCGCAAGATAGTTGGCTGCTAAATACCACTGCCTCTTTCCAAAAAGCCAAACGATGAAACGAATCGCATGTTTGATTCACATAATAAATGATATATCTTGGCATAAATACGTGTTTACGCAATTATTTGTTTTTTATGGTATTTGTAGGATGTGTAACACTGCATCATTTTTCTTTATATCAAAAAATTAGAACATATTGTTAAAATTTTGCACATATTGTTCAGTATTTTTTTTTTAATAATTTACATCAATTTAAACGAATTAAGTTGTCTTATCTTCATATGTATAACTGTATCTCTCTCCCCATCTCTCCTCGAAACGTTAAATCCTTCTTTAATATTCTCCTGGGCGTCAACCTTGTTCTTTCATCTCATCTTGATGCTTTCTTTATTTTTGGAGTATTCATACATACATACATTACATACATACATACATACATACAAACATACATACATACATACATACATACACATACACAAATATGACGAGCACAGATGCATATGTATGATAGTATTCCTGCACTCTATATGTGATTTTAGCTATGGCCACTTTCCCCATTATTCTGCAGTTCCATATCTGCATGTATACATATGTAACCCATGTTTATCGATTTCGCTCTCTCTTTCTCCCCGCTTTCTCCTTCGCTCTTTCTCTATATCCATACATATGTATGCATCTGCAAATGTGCATATACACGTGTGTGAACGTATATCTACAAGTATGTATATATATGTGTGTATTTTTATACAGTATATTTCCGTATGTTTCGTATGTATTTCAGGATAACTAAACACGCATTACAATAGTTTATCGGGGCCAACAAAGTGCTCCTGTTTAAAATGTTGGAGTAAATCGATGAAATATCTTTATCTACTTCACCTGTATGATGAGGGAATTCTCAGCTGGATTTGAAGATAATTATTCTTGCAACAACCTTTCCTCTTTCACCAAATGGTCGGTCGAACTTCAACAAAGGCTGTTCAAATATACTGATGCATATCTATGTATGTATAGAAGTATGTATGCATTTATGTATTTATGAATATATGTATGTATGTACGTATGTATGTATGTATGTATGTATGTATATATATATATATATATACATATATGTGTGTATACATATGCATGTATCAAATATATGTAAGTATACATGTATATTTATATACATACATACATGTATGTATGTACGTATGTATGCATGTATGCATGTATGTATGGAGATATATACATATATATATATATATGTGTGTGTGTGTGTGTGTGTGTGTGTGTGCCTATATATCTATGCGTGAGTGTTTATAGGAATAGTGTAAATGTGCGTCCGCATTGCAGAATCAGTAAGACAAAACTCCTAAAATATAACAGTTCTTGTTGTTGTTGTTGTTGTTGTTATTATTATTATTATTATTATTATTATTATTATTACTATTATTATTATATTATTATTATTATTATCATTATTATTATCATTATCATCATCATCATCATCATCATCATTCATCATCATCATCATCATCATTGTTATTATTATTGAGTGAGAGAGCAGTGCATGCTAACAAAGGGACACTAGGGTAAAATATACGAAGCCCAGTATACCCATCATGACTACCCGCCTGATAAGGGTAAACCAGACACATGCATCACATCCATATGTGCGTGGCATGGTGATCTCATATCAAGATAAACAGCATAACCTTGCAGGTGGGGCTCAGTTAGAACATTCGTCAGGTCGAGAAGCCCATCCAGTTCAATAGGTCCCTGAATAAGGGATGTTTAGTAGTGTTGAACGAAACGCCAATGTCTTCAGGGGTGAATTCTTCAAACCCAAAAGAATTCCTCTCAACACATGGCTATGATGCCGCCACCACTACCCCTGCTCGTGATCAGAGATGTAGATATAGTCAGCCACTAAAGGACATGCTCTACTGGTTAAGGTCAAACAACTGATACGCAAATCTGAGTAGAATATTTGCTGTAGCCCATCTTTTATACCAAGACAAAATATGTACATGATAACGCTTCCAATCAATTATAATTATTATTGTTGTTGTTGTTTGTAGGGAATTAGTAATAATGGTACACCCCTCCCACGTGACGAGTGGAATGAACCACACACACACATATATATATATGTATATGTAATGTATACATATATGTGTGTGTGTGTGTAAGTATACATATACACTACATATATATATATACATACATACTTATATGTATGTGTGTGTCTGTGTCTGTGTTTGTGTGTGTGTTTGAGTGTGTGTGGTGTGTGTGTGTGTGTGTGTGTGTGTGTGTGTGTGTGTGTGTGTGCTTTTTCTGTTTTTATCTTTCGGATTCCATACCCCACCGATAGTAAAAAGAAAAGCCGGTTTCTGACCAAGAAACAAAAATCTGTCATAGAAATGGACACGTCAGTGACGCACGCATGCTCGTGCGTGTGCAGATAGATAGATAGATAGATAGATAGATAGATAGATAGATAGATAGATAGATAGATAGATAGACAGACAGACAGACAGACAGACAGACAGACAGACAGATATGATTGCAGGTACGAGACAGATATGATGCATGTATACTTATATGCTTGCATGTTCATATATGTGTGTGCAAGCATGACTGTCCCTACTTCTATGGAATTTTATGTTCTGACATTAATCGATATATGTCTCCATGCGTGCATATGCACTTATTATATGCTAATCATCTGAAATTGCTTACATAATTTCACAGTGACTTTAATGCCTAGTAGCAGTAGCTTCCTAATTAACCGTCTTCTTTCCAATTTTGTGAAGCCCAGTTTCCCAAGATTGGTACTGCTCCAATAAAAGTAGATTTAAGTCAAATGCTATGTGATATGCCAGTTTGAGTAACCGCAGATTTTTTTTTTTTTACTCTGTAACATCGTGTCAACGTCTTCCCGGCGATTTTCTTTCTTCGATGTATTTATTTATTTATGAATGCTTTCTACTTCCCTTTTTAATTTGCGGTTAAATGGGACCGGCCAACAGTTTGGTTGCAAAGCTGTGAAAGATAGCATCTTTTGATAATCATCCTTTAAATTTTAAAGTCTTGCAGGTTTTTATTGTCCCAGACATCGTTATTATTTGTTGTGTAATGAATTAAAGAGTTACATTCTTTCTCCAAGAACCCAAGATCAGCCATGCTTTGCTTCAGGCTGGTTGGTACGTACCTTGCTCTAATAATGATGATATGAAGCGCAAAGTGCATCTTGGATACTGGATTCGCAAACTCCTCATTAATGGTCCAGAGACGTTTTCTTTCTCCTGTATTTTTATGACTACATTGATCCCCAGAGAGCAGCTGATTTCAACAACGGAACGTTTTATTTTTTTTTTTTCTCGTGATCCAAACACAAGAATATCTGGTAAATTGTGATTCAACTTGGTAGGTCAGTTCTACCAAAATACTTTTGACGACTCGCTCTCAATATAGTCGATTTTGTTGGTATTTTAATTTTTTTTAAATCCTGTTCCAGACTGTTCTGGATACTGCATAATGCATCATGGGAAGACGATATCTAGAAGACGCTCTCTCTTAGTGGGAAATAGTGAGGTTGACCTCTTCTGTCTTGTATTGCACAGCCTACATTTGTTATCAATAAACGTTTGCTACTTTTTATGCTGCGGATATTTGGTGGGGATTTCTTACTTTTGAATTACATGGAGATAGCCTTCCATTTAGGTATTATGTATGTATGTATGTATGTATGTATGTATGTATGTATGTATGTATGTATGTATGTATGTTACGTCATTATTCAGTTTATTTCAAGATTTCTAGCCAATAGAGAAAGAACCGTTTTCTAACCTATGTATACACACGCAAGACTCCTTCATTGGAATTCCAACATCAACAACATGGTATTACTGTTTGTATGTATGTGTATATATATATATATATATAATATATATATATATTATAATATATATCTATATGTAGTATGTATGTAGTATGTATTATGTATGCAGCATGTATGTATGTGATTTGCAGATGTAAATAAGAATTATATATAAATATAAAAACGTTAAAAGATATGCATTAAAAGATATAAAAATTATATGTATAATAATATATATATATATATATATATATATATATATATATATGTATATATATATAATAGATATATATATATATAATATATATATATATATATATATATTATATATATATATATAATATATTAAAGTAAATGATACATATACACACAAAAAAGATTTACATATTACAGACATTTTGTTGGATGGCCGTTGACTATTCAGGTGTTCATCCGTCCTTTGAAAGGTCTTATTTTTCATCCTGCAGGCTGTCTAACAGCAACCTCTCACCAAGCAAACCTGGTGGGGTTGTCAGTTTAGTCACCGACGACCCGGCCACGCGACAGGTTGTACTGGATTACATATTACCAATAGCAAACAGCACCACACGCAGGTTGATGATTACAACTGGGGTTTTTTTCAAGCTGATGGTCAAGCCAAAATCATCACAAGCTGAGTCAAATGCAGATACAAGAGATTGCAGACCTGTTTCAGAATGACTGGCAAGATCCCAATCGTCAGCATACAAAAGTTCCCTAATGAGTGAAGTAAAAACCTTCGTTTTGAACTTCAGCCTGGTCAGATTAAAACATTCCCCGTTGTTCGATATTTTATGTAAATACCTTCCTCAGAGTTTTGAAAGCATGTGGCAACAGAACTGCAAAAAAAGAGGGGGGTG
>NC_042998.1:70668709-70683092 GCF_006345805.1 Octopus sinensis | reverse complement strand
GAAGCCTGTCGTATATATGTATATATATATAATATATTTTATATATATATGTGTGTGTGTTTGTGTGTCTGTGTTTGTTCCCCTAGCATTGCTTGACAACCGATGCTGGCGTGTGTTTACGACCCCGTCACTTAGCGGTTCAGCAAAAAGAGAGCGATAGAATAAGTACTGGGCTTACAAAAAGAATAAGTCCCGGGGTCGATTTGCTCAACTAAAGGCGGTGCTCCAGCATGGTCGCAGTCAAATGACTGAAACAAGAAAAAGAGTATATATAAATATTTATTATGGAAAACGAGATTTATAAAAATTTATATATATTTATCTACGTAAAAACATAAAATTTGGTGGTGGAGAGTTATCAGTTTAATATTAAATACTAATGAAGAAACGTTAGCACGCCAGGCGAACTGCTTAACAGCATTTCGTCTAGTGTTACCTTCTGAGTTCAAATTCCGCCGAGATCGACTTTGCCTTTCATCCTTTCGGGGTCGATTAAATAAGTACCAGTTAGGCACTTGGGTCGATATAATCGACTTAATCCGTTTGTCTCTCCTTGTTTGTCCTCTCTGTGTTTAGCTCCTTGTGGATAGTAAAGAAATTGGCATTTCGTCTGCCGTTACGTTCTGAGTTCAAATTCCGCCGGGGCTGACTTTACCTTTCATCCTTTCGGGGTCGATTAAATAAGTACGCATTGGGGTCGGTGTAATCGACTTAATCCCTTTGTCTGTCCTTGTTTTCCCCTGTATGTTTATCCCCCTCTGGGCAATAAAGAAACAAATATTAAATACTAATTACTAATATTAGATACATTAATACTAAAAGCAAATGATATTAATATTCTTAATATTATTAAGGCGGTGAGCTGGAAGAAGCGTTTGCACGCCGGGAAAAACGCTTAGCGGCATTTCGTCCGTCTTTACGTTCTGAGCTCAAATTCCGTCGAGGTCGATTTTACCTTTCATTCCTTCTAGGTCGATAAAATTCGTACCAGTTGAGCACTGATACCGACGTGATCGACCTAACCCCACTCCACCGAAATTGCTGGCCTTGTGCCAAAGCTTGAAACCAATATTATCAATATTATTCTGGGAGCCAAATACATATACTAGCTTAGTGTTTGACACGAATAAAACCACAGAAAACTATAATATGCAAAGAGGGAGAAAGAATAACCGTATCGAATTGCCGGTCGCGCGGGTTAACAACGGACGGTTTGGATCTTAGTTGAGGTGGTAGTGGCGCATTATAAAAACATATATTGCACTCTCCACACAGTGTCAATACAACCAGTAATAAGCCTATGACTTGTTCTGACAGGTGTGGAGTTGAGGTACGAAGGATGCGTGCCTCAAGCACCCCGGAAGCGGGTCCAGTATGGAACAACAGTTAATATTAATAATCGTCACAGTATTTTAAATTTTAATTTGTGATTTGCTGTTATTGTTGTTGTTGTTGTTGTTGTTGTTGTTGTTGGCTGCGAGTCCCTCGACAGTATCCTGACAGTTAATTTTCCGCTGATGTTCATTTTTCCCATCTTTCATTGCTGAGTTTACGTCATCCTTGATTCTCATTAGATCTTTCTCTACTGCATTTAGATATCATCATGTTTTGGCACAGTTGATGGGAAACACATGAACATGTGTGCACGCGCGTGAATGTGTGTGTGTCAGTATACGTGTGTGTGTTGAGAAAAGCTAAAATGTGTTTGTCACTATTTTCTTAAAACATATGAATTTCAAAATGGCATTCAACTGAATTTGTATTAAATTTCATATACGCTTCGAACTGAATCAATCCATTTCCAATATGGGACTAAAAATTCTCAGAGTAAACAGCAAATCTGATTATTTCAGTTCTTCATTTTTACTTACAGAAAATTTGCTAATAATCCCATAGTTTGTGTTCAGTTCTAAGTAATCATCTACCCGTTTAATCATGCACTACACACCTAATCAATGACAGGTAAAAGGAAGGCTGGTTCAGAATGATTTTTCTGCGCTGAGCCTGACAAGTCAATCTTCTATACTGGTCCAATAACGCATCACATTTAGAAGTTACCATACACCAGGCACGACCTCTTCCCTTACCACCTCGTATTTTCAAGTGTTTATAAATGGGTCATTGGGACAGTAGATCTAATGCTAACCTAAAATTGCCTTTGAGGGTGGATTTAGAACCCCATTGCACCCACTTGGTGATGAGCTAAATACTTGATACCTGTTATAACTCTTTCCTGGAACATTCTGCATTCTGTAATTTTACTGCCAAAAACAGTCAATTCTTCTTGTTAAATTTGAATGCATCTTTAAGTTGGTAGGTGTTCTAGGATTTTCTTGTCTTCAGTCGGTTCACATTTTTCCAACCATTATAGCCACTATAAATGAATAAGTTCTAGTCACGGTTCTCTCGATTAGAATATAACTTACAAATGAAGTAGAACCGGAATGTTTGTCCTGAGTTACGGAAATAACAACGTCATGTTCTATTTCAATGTTTTCGCCATTGAACGAATGGATTTCATTATATTTCTTTACTACCCACAAGGGGCTAAACACAGAGGGGACAAACAAGGACAGACAAACGGATTAAGTCGATTACATCGATCCCAGTGCGTAACTGGTACTTAATTTATCGACCCCGAAAGGATGAAAGGCAAAGTCGACCTCGACGGAATTTGAACTCAGAACGTAACGGCAGACGAAATACGGCTACGCATTTCGCCCGGCGTGCTAACGTTTCTGCCAGCTCGCCGCCTTTAATGGATTTCATTAAACAGGAACTTTGTGAAAAGTCCCTTTCTTATGTTGGTCATCAACGTGCTTTCGTTTACAGAGTTATCACTGTTATAGTTTTCACAAAACATTATATATGTACCCAGTAATACTACATTTATTTGGAAATCATTTCCACCCGAAGTGCAGAACACGATTGAAACAGTTCCTACATACTTTTTACTAACTGTGTCAGATCTTCACGCTTGTATCAATGGAGTCTTTTTGTCTTGTTTGTTTCAATTTGATTTGCGTTGTCATCAGCAGCATAATGCAGAATGCTTATTGTTACCGGTAGAGGTATCTTTTGAAAATGTTGTAAACATCGATCTTATTGCTGAGGTGTATCGCAATAGAACTTCCTTCTGTTGCTTCTTTTGTTCTCTTTCCTATGGGTTTATGGATTTGAGCTCTTGAATTGTGATGTCAGGCAATATTTGTTTGGTTCTGAAATACAAAGCTAACTCAGCAAATAATATATATATATATATATATATATATATATATATATATATATATATATATTATATATATATATATAATATATATATATATATAAATGACGAAAATATATAAATCATAGAAAATATAAATATATAAAATATATGAATCAAGAATTACATAGAAATATCCGTGAATCAATAGCTTATGGTATGACCTTGAAATATTACCAGAAAAACATGGAAATTCATTGGTGACTCGAAGCATGTCTTCTCGCACATCAACCTTTCAAATGCAAGATCACTCTAAATGTCTAAAAACACTGTCCAAAATACCACCATTCTCCTCTATTACTGCAGCATCAATACTTTTGCTGAACAAGAAGAGACGAGAAACAACACTTGGCAACGAATGATGTTTTGTTGTTGCTGTCACAGCCACTACTCATGCCCTACCGAACCGGGTTCCGCTTGAATAATTCCTTGCACACCAGACAACATTTTACCCATGTTAAACTTCTTTGATGAAAAATTCAGTGTTGTGCATGTATATATATATATATATATACAGGAGTGGCTGTGTGGTAAGTAGTTTGCTAACCAACCACATGGTTCCGGGTTCAGTCCCACTGCGTGGCATCTTGGGCAAGTGTCTTCTGCTATAGCCCCGGGCCGACCAATGCCTTATGAGTGTATTTGGTAGACGGAAACTGAAAGAAGCCTGTCGTATATATGTATATTATATATATATATGTATGTGTGTGTGTTTGTGTATGTGTGTTTGTCCCCCTAGCATTGCTTGACAACCGATGCTGGTGTGTTTACGTCCCCGTCACTTAGCGGTTCGGCAAAAGAGACCGATAGAATAAGTACTGGGCTTACAAAGAATAAGTCCCGGGGTCGATTTGCTCGACTAAAGGCGGTGCTCCAGCATGGCCGCAGTCAAATGACTGAAACAAGTAAAAGAGTAAAGAGTAAAGAGTATATATATATATATATATATAAAGTTTTTCTTATGTCTTTAAGTTACTTGTGGTACCTATTTACAGTATGACGGCAGCCATGACAGGTAGAAGTAGATTTAACTGACGAAGATTCATATAATAGACGTTGCTAGAAATAACATACAAGGGGGATACATAACAGGTGTTGTTTGATATAACAGATAAGAGTAGATATAACAGGTGAGCTTGGGTGCAAGAGTTGTGGGTAGGTGTAACAGATTAGAGACTATATGATATGTGATGGTAGACAATGGATGAGGTGAAGTATAACAGTTGAGGATTGATATAACTTGTGATGGTGGGTATAACAGGTGAGGGGAGATGTAACTGGAGAAGGGAGATATTGATATGGGTAGACATTATGCATAGGCGCAGGAGTGGCTGTGTGGTAAGTAGCTTGCTAACCAGCCACATGGTTCTGGGTTCAGTCCCACTGCGTGGCATCTTGGGCAAGTGTCTTCTGCTATAGCCCCGGGCCGACCAATGCCTTGTGAGTGGATTTGGTAGACGGAAACTGACAGAAGCCTGTCGTATATATGTGTATTATATATATATATATATATATATATATATATATATATATATATATATATATATATAGTAAAGCTAATAAAAAGGGCTAGCAGCAGGCTGCTTCGCCTCATACCGAAGGAATTAGAAATGGCAGTCAAAGACTGTTTTTTCCATTTTCTGTAAGTGGAGATTCCAAAAACGAAGGACCGTGCGGCTCACATACACAAAATCGGAGTAGCAAATAGACGCAAACAATCACTTACCGTTAATAGCGAACATGTTTATGGATCACAAACTCAGAAAATAGTTTGATTTCCTTCTTCGGCACTATATTCGATAGATTTACCAAATGCCACAGGCCCTCACTTCTGACCCAGCGACATCAGATAGTGGGGGTAAGTGTGCAGATGTTAAAACTAAGTAATGACTGGGAACGTAAATTTTCCCTCCAAAATTCTGCCATGCGCGCCTTCTGGGTAATCGTAATGGAATAAGGGATCCACATGGTAATGCAATAAAAATGGTAAATAATTTTTCTGTGGTTTTTCATGTAACCAACAATTATTTACCGGTAAATTTCGGTATGTAAATACAACAAATTCATCGTCAGGAACTTTGTAAGGTTCAGTATATAGTAAAGCTAATAAAAAGGGCTAGCAGCAGGCTGCTTCGCCTCATACCGAAGCTTTACTATATACTGAACCTTACAAAGTTCCTGACGATGAATTTGTCGTATTTACATACCGAAATTTACCGGTAAAACCATTTTATTGCATTATATATATATATATGTATGTATGTATGTGTGTGTGTGTTTGTGTTTGTCCCCCTTATATTGCTTGACAACCTATGCTGGTGTGTTTACGTCCCCGTCACTTAGCGGTTCGGCAAAAGAGACCGATAGAATAAGTACTGGGCTTACAAAGAATAAGTCCTGGGATCGATCTGCTCGATTAAAGGCGGTGCTCCAGCATGGCCGCAGTCAAATTACTGAAACAAGTAAAAGAGTAGAAGACAGTGGGGGTAGCAATGGAGGGTGGGTATAATATGTGAGAGTTGGTGAGGAATTCAATAGAAGGGGAGAGGTGTAACAGTTATAAGTAGATATAACAGATGTGTTTAAATACGAGAGGAGATATAGACAGTCTATAATTACGAGGAATTTTTAGAGACAATCTTTACATGATATCAGGAATCAGAAAGCGATGAAATAAAAGACTCGTTTGACTTTGTCAAAAGATTGGAATAACTCTAAAATCAACAATTTCCTTAGAACTGTTATTCAAAGTTATTCTTCAGTTTATATCTTCAAGTCTTTCGTTTTCATTTCTGTCCAGACACCTCTAATTTCTGAAAGTAATTCTGCATTTTATTTTAACAACTGCCGATCTTGAAATAAATTTCTGCCATGACAGAAATTTAATAAAAGAAATTCTTGAATAATTTTCGTGGTTTTTAAATAACAAAGTAGATTTTTTATACATAAAAAACATCGTTTCTTTGTTGCAGTGTTGTTGTTGTTGGTGGTGGTGGTGGTGTTATTATGTTGAAGTGAATCAAATTACAGCCATATTTATAAATGCACCACAAAGTCTTCCGACTTTTGATCTTTTTTTTATGTTTTTTCATTGCGTACAAAGGTTATTGTTAGTGATTAAAACATTACTCTGTAACATATGATCGGTCACATTCACATAAAAGATCGCCTTGCCTCTGACTAGTTCTAACACGAGTGGAAAACACTCAACACAGGAAGAAATACATTTTTATACGGTCGTTAAAGTCTCTTAAAAATTCGTAACTTCTGTTGTTACTTTTATATTCAACAGTCTTTTGGAAACATCGCGAATACACTATGTCAGACGACAGTTGCATAGCGTAGTATTTAGATATTATATTACATTGTCATATCGTAAATTACTACGTTCGAATCAAGAAATATTCTTCTCAGTATCTAAAGAAGTATATTATACTAGCAGTATCGCCCGGCGTTGCTCGGGTTTGTAAGGGAAATAACTATATAAGCATTTTTAGAGATGTAAAGTATAATAGCCATCTCAATATGGCTAACCACAAAGGGAGGTGTTACTGTAGCTTTTTACGTTCTGAAATTTAATAATTCATTTTTAGAAAGTTACTTCCCTTATATAATAGCAAAAAAATGCATTAAAAATGGGAAAAAAAGATGGTAAATTTTTTTTTAAATCGTGGACTCATCGTAGACGCGCGCTAATACCCAGAAGGGCTTGATATGAATCACAACTATAAGATACCCGCTTTTGGTTACACTGCACTGCAAAATGTGGGAGTAGTTAGGAATCTAAATCGTAGGAGACAGACACACAACTTCACTTTTATATATAAAGATTTATAGTATAGAAAGAAGGATAACAGGGAAACGCCGTTCGTAGGAGAGGCTAGGAAGTAAAAAAAATGAAGGATGAAATATTCTTTTCTATTCTAGGTAAAAGGCGCAAAATTTTGGGGGAGGGTGCCAGTCGATTAGATTGACCTCAGAACGCAACTGGTACTTAATTTATCGAACTCAGAACATAAAGACAGACGAAATACCTATTTTTTTACTACCCACAAGGGGCTCAACACAGAGGACAAACAAGGACAGACAAACGGATTAAGTCGATTATATCGACCCCAGTGCGTAACTGGTACTTATTTAATCGACCCCGAAAGGATGAAAGGCAAAGTCGATTTCGGTGGAATTTGAACTCAGAATGTAACGGCAGACGAAATACCTAGTTCTTTACTACCCACAAGGGGCTAAACACAAAGAGGACAAACAAGGAGAGACAAACGGATTAAGTCGATTATATCGACCTCAGTACGTAACTGGTACTTAATTTATCGATCCTGAAAGGATGAAAGGTAAAGTCGGGCCTCATCTGCGCCCATATATATCTTGTTTTATCTCGAAGAGTACGTTAAACGAAAGAAAGCGGTAATAAAGAATTACCCAAAATTCTGACTGGCTTCTTTTTCTTGTTACAACATTTGTGCAGCGCTTCAAGTACCATATATATATATATATATATATATATATATATATATATATATATATATAAATACATATATGTGTGTATGTGTGTGTGTGTTTGTATATGTATGTAAAAATGTATGTATGTATGGATGGATGTATATATGTGTGTGTGTACGTATGTATATATAGCATATTATAAGAGATAATGGTGTCATAGCATATTATAAAAGTATATACATATATATATATACATATATACCCAGGCATCCAATCCTCTTCTTATCAATCGGTCTGCTTTTCTTCAGATCGCACTATACTTTATAACCTCCCATAGAGTAAAGATCAAATGTAGTACAGTACATTACTCGGTTATATATAAAATATATTTTTAATCAGTCGATTAATCACGTAGTTACGCCTTTGAAAATTTCTCGTTTCAAAGCATGTTACTAAGTGCAAAATCAATATTTTTAGTTAAGGTGTGAGTGTTATCAATCAAGGTGGATTAGCCGTTTGAGTAGACTACTTGGGTTTATAAAATAAAGATCAGAAATTTTCAAGAACTTCGGTCGGAAGAATAGGAGTATCTAATATAAATCTTAAACAATTGAAGCGTGAAAAATACATAGCCAAACGTACACGAAAATTTCGTAGCTGATAGAATGAATTTTGACACCAAATGATAGATTTTAAGTTAGCAGCTTTTGTGTATGCTTGAATAGCTAATGTCTTCCGCGTTGTAATTGGTTTAGGTTCAACGTAGTCTCAGATCAAATCATTTGCCTGGCAAGTACACCTCTTCACATAAATATTTTCAGCAGTTAACAAGCATTATAAGCTAAGTAGGGATTTTCGTAAGCTTAACGTATGCGGTATTTTATGCCTAACTTCTTACATTCACATTCAGGTGACCACATCTTTGAAAAATGTTAGCAGCTGAATCACCAGATACAAAATAGAGGAAAATATTTACTGACTAGTTTAAAATTATGCTCGAAGGGTGTGGCCCCGTAGTTAGAGTATTGCACTCACAATCGCAAGATTGTGGTTTTGATTTCTGGACCGGGAAGTGTGTTGGGTTCTTGAGCAAAACTCTTCATTTCATTATACTGAGCTATAAATAAGTAATCTTACAACAGACTGGCGTCCTTTTTAGGGAGAGTGTTGTTATCCCTGTCATTTATACACCGTGAAACCCAAGTAGCTGGCTCGAGGACTCAAGTCAGTAATATCCAATATGCATGAGTCTAGAATAAAGCCTTTTCATTATCCTGCAAATATAAACGAGTGTCCTATGGAATTAGCGCTTGTCTGTAGATGCACGGAGAATATTGACGTTTGTAGTAAAACTCTTTATTGAACAGAAAATATTTTTTAAACCTATATCTTCAGTTCAGTACTACTATAAACAATAAAAAAGTGTTTTATTCTTCATCATTTTACAGCATAACACTTCATTCAAATTTTAGAATTTGCTTTCCTACATTAGCAAGTGATAGCTTTTACAATGTTATACCAACAAGGTGAAGTTTCGCCCCAAAATTCTTGATATTAGAGTAAGCAATACTGTAACCCATATACATTTGATTCTGGTGGTATGAAGCTTAACACCGTTTCCAACACCAGAACCTAGCATTTCCGCCATCATTCGGTTACGATATTTCCTTTAACGCTAAATTAGAAAGCCTGTTTGCTTCATCGCTTTTACTCAATAAAGACATTACCGCATTTGCTACGGTTCACAAAACATCGTAAGGATCTTACGTGGAGAGAAGATTTGTCAACGAACACAAAGGCAGTTCTAACTAATCTAATTAATTCTCAGGTGTAGTCTGATAAAACGGTACGATGATATTTCTCACTTCGTGCTATATAGTTCGACTTTGAACAAGTTGGCAAATACGTGAAAATAAAGCGATAGAACGACCTTACTGGCGTAGCAAGGCGGAAAATCGGGTGCAAGCGAAATATTTATCGAAAACTAAGAAAAGAAATGTGCAGTACATATGATATTAGGTTGGCAGTTTCATACATATGCACATGCACATACAGACAAACACATACACATATCAATGTGAGCATGAGCACACGTATGCAATCAAACAAACACATATACACACACAAATATATATATATACAAATAAATTTATATATATGACTATAATTTATTATCCAATATTATATATATATATATATATATAATATATATATATATATATATATATATCATAAAGTATACAAATATACACACATATGTATATTATATATATATATATATAAAGAGAGAGAGACAGACAGACACATACATATAAATATATATATATATACTACTTATAGTGTGTGTGTGTGTGTGGTGTGTGTGTTTATGTATGCACATTCATATACATAAATCGATAATTTTTTACAATTTGAAGACAAAAACAGCGGAGAAAATCTCAGTCAAATGAAGTTCATTTACAGTATTACATATGTGAAACTCTATATTATTTACTTCCTACAATGCGCTTATTTGGTATATTTTCTTCTACCCATTATCAACACATTTATATGTATATTTGCTTGTGTATATGCATGTGTGCGTTTATATATTCTAATTAATTTATTCTTTGGTGTGCATTTTCTTTCGAATACACACACACACACATACTCACACATACACACATAGTCATACGCACAGGTGTGACTGTGTGGTAAGAAACTCGCTTCCGCTTCCGACTGTGTTAGTGCTGTTCGTACACCGTAGAAGTCGTCACGCTGGTTTGCAGCAGGCGAAATATTGACAGAAAAAGAAGCTCAACTGTAAGGTAAGACTTTTGTATTTTGGGTCCAGTGGGAGTTTGTTGTTTGCTGTAATTATTTTTGTACAAACAAATATTCCTCACTGGATTCTGGACTCTGGTCTGCCTACAGTTGAGAAAATAGTTTTTCTCACTTAATTGTGAGAATTGTTGTTTTGGGGGCGTATCTCGCATCCAAAAACAGTGGATTTTTTCACTAATTTTTGTGAAATTTGTGGAAGCTGTTTTCCGGTTGCTGCGTTCCAGTTTCGAATTGGAGTACCTTTGGCCTGAAGTACCCAGTGGCCAGAAAATTTGTGTCTGCTGTGTTTTTGAAGTGTTTTCCTTCCGTTTTGCGACTTTCTTTTTGAAATTTTCTTTTCTTGAACTGTTTTCTTTCCTTCTTTTTTTGTAACTTTCTTATTTTGAACTTTTTTCTCGAACTGTTTTCTTTCCGTTTGTGAATTTACGTTGATCTTTGTTTTCTTCCAAGAATATGGCGAAGAAACAAGACTCTGTGTTGAAGTGAGAGATAGTTCCATCCAAGCAGTGGTTAAAAGACTTAAATGAGTGAACGGAGGTGTTGAGGACTTATTCTAAGTCATTCGACACCATTATGGTCTTTCCCAAATGAAATTGAAAAAGAGTTGGCAGCATATCTGCCAACTATTAAGTTTATTGCCAGGGGTGTTAAGTACGCAACGGTGTGGTTGATGTTTGACACCCCTGAAGTGGCTCGCAAATTTGCGAGCCAGTCCTTAGAAGGGCAAATTATTAAGTTCCGTGGGCTGCCACCCGGAATTGAACCAGAGTGGATAGATAACACTATCCGCCGGGATCTGGGTAGCAGCGGAGCCAAGCTCCTCAATGTAAAAATTTTGCCTGCAGCTGATTGGGTGGGGTCAAAAGCTGTTTTGACCCTGTGGACCGAATCAGCCAAGAATCTAGTTTTTCCAGATTTTTTGAAAATGGCCGGGTGCAGGAACCCGGTGATTCTTGAGGGACGACGGTGAAGGTTGTGCCACTGGCAGGGGAAGAGACACCGTCGATGGGATTTGTGCCGCCGATGGTAGAAGTGACTACCTTGTCCCCGGAGGAAGATAAATTATTGGTCTTCTACAGAGGCGGAGAGGTGGAGAACGTGTTGGAAAAGCACCATAAGGGAGTACCTATAGCCTGCACACGGAATCTTGAATGGCCACCGCAGATAGCTGTGGAGGTCATAACGTTGCCCGTGTTGTGTAAGCTGGAGTGACTCAATGAGGAATATCGCTTGTGGCAGGGCGACGCCGACACGGCACCCGCTTTGTGCTTGAATGAGGCGTGGGTGATGGCGGAGTATATGGTCACAAGCAATGTTGGAGAGGAATATGGATAAGAGGTTTGAAAAGCCTCAGTGTTATTGAAAGTTCCAAGTTGGGAAAAAAAGGTAAGAGGCTTAGAGCCTCATTTTGTTATTGAATATTGTGAACAGTGTAAGAGGTTTGTTGCCTCATGATATATAAGAGACCAATGTTCTCGGGAAACAACGATCGACGGACGTCGGCGCTTGTTTCCTCCATTAATCATCATTTTCATTTTTCATTTTATATAACATTATGTCTGTGTCCAGCCCGCAGCTTCCTTTCTCTATGTAAGGCCTTATAATGAAATAAAGATGTAGTCTTCCCAACCACACGATTCCGGGTTCAGTTCCACTGTGAGAAACTTTATGCAAGTGTCTTTTACTATAGCCTCGGTTCGACCAAATTCTCGTGAATGGATTTTGTAGGCGGAAACTGAAAGAAGCCTGTCATATATTTGAAGTATATGTGTGTGTATGTGTCGATGTGTGCACCTCTTTGCGTTTTTCTCCTAATGCTTTACAATCAGTGTTGGTTTGTTTAGGTCTTTTAACTTGGTGGTTCGGTTTATGAGACTGATAGAATAACTACTGGAGTCGATTTGTTCGACTAAAACCCTTCGATTGAATGCCCTAGCATGGCCACAGTCCAATGACTAAAACAAGTAAAAGACTTTGTCGATCCTTTGTTAACGACTCGAACCTCTTTCAGAACATTATTCATTGCCACAAAATTTCGTTTGCACATCAATTATAAGTTCTAAAACTTCAACAAAGTCCGAAAATCTCTCAAAACTTCTCTTGAAAAGTTAATAAAGCACAAATTATCAATATAAAGTGAATGCATATAACAAAAACAACCCCATGACAGTACAATAAGCTAATAAATAATAAAATCAAATAGACAGAATAAAAAAACATTAATAAATAAAAGAAATCTACTGATCATTGAAAAATCTCTTCCTCACAAAGATATAAAAGATACAAACATTTATTAAATAAACAGGTGTAATTACACGATAAATAGCATGAAGAATTATGTAAAAAGAACAAGTAATTAATTAAATTTCTGAAAATTAATTAATCATTTAATTAAATTCATGGTAAGTTCCATTCTTTGTTATAAACTGCTTTCTTATATCTTGCCGTGTTATATATCATTAAAAGGAAATAGCAAAGCAGACGGTCTAGGGTTAATTTTTTTTTCTTTTTAATAAAATATCAAGAAGAAACCGATAGAATAAGTTCCAGGCTTTAAAAAATAAATACCAGGATCGACTAAACCCTTGAACGTGATGCTCCAATGTGGTTGCAGCCCAATGACTGAAACAAGTAAAAGATAAAAGATAAGGGGATCGCCATAGTCAGTTCTTGTGAACATTCCAAATGTTTTAATATACTTCATCAGCAAAATTTTTCAGTCCTGGCTTAATAACCGCTGACGTAGGTATTGTGGTATCACAGTGACAAAAAGAATCTTTCAACTTTTTTTCTATATACGCATCTATATTTCGGAAGTGAGTGGCACTCTTCAGAGTTTATTGCTTGTTGCATAGATTTGGCCTCCCTTCTCGATAGAAAACCCTAAGCCCTTCACCCCCAGCTCATAAGTACTCCATAAACTCGATGCAGAGGACTTGAGGAGTTTGAGATTTCAAAGTCAGACTCGGTACGTGACCTGGGAATAAATATGAGAAATAATGCATCATGGACATATTATCGAGACAGCATATATGTATACGTATGTATATATGTATATATGCGTACATATATACATATATATACGTGTACATAAATGTACATATATGCATATACATACTTATACAGTTATATAAAATATATATATACATATATGTATGTAAGTATGAATATATATATATGCATGTGTGTGTGTGTGTGTGTGTGTGTGTGTGTACAAGAGTTACGGAATGGAGTAGATAAGATCCGGGTTGCATATGTATCACAACGAACGGAACCTCGGAGGTGGTAGATATCCAAGCGAGATGTATACTGCAGCTACATGACAGGTCAAGGGTATCTTGATTAAATAAAGTTTACATTGTCACAAGGAGATAAATTTTAACACATGCGTGTGTCGCAAGGAGGTACGTGTTAATCAAGATACTCTTGGCCTGACGATTAACCTGCGGTATGCACTTCACCTGGATATCTACCACCTCCGAGGTTCCGCTTGCTATGAAACATATGTATCCCGGATCTTGTTTACTCCATTCCTTAACTCCTGTATTCTTATTCGCATACCCGGTAACAGTGGTTACGTACCGGGAAATACATTAAAAAAATTTCAACTTATAGTACTTCAATACGAAAAATCCCACTATAAACCCTCAATAAATCACTATTGTCCCTAGAATACATATTTTCTTCAGAAAAATATTTTGTCCGTGTTTGTAGAGTTTATTAATGAATGATTTCACAAGTAGAAAAATCTAAAGAAATCATTCTTTAATAAACTCCACACACAACTTGGACAAAAGATTTTTCTGAAGAAAATACTTATATAAATAAATTTCAATGTTA
>NC_042998.1:70658709-70661209 GCF_006345805.1 Octopus sinensis | reverse complement strand
GATCTGTAGGCTTCGAAATAGCTTTCTCCTTTCTGGTTTTGAGACGCCTAATTTCTCAAGTTTGGTATTTAGGCAGTATGTTACATATCCCAGGGCCCCAATAATTACAGATATAAACCTGAACATGTAATCTGGATAGTTCAGCATAGGTGTTTTCTTTTCTACTGATCTTCAGCTTTATGTTAACATCCGCCGGGCAGCTAATTTCTACAACTGTGCACAGTTTCTCTTCTCTATTTCAAATCATTAGACTTGGTCTGTTTTGCTTACATTTTATTGAGGTCTTCACTGGTACATCCCACCAGTATCCCTTTCTATGTATGTATGTATGTATATATGTATGTATTATCTATGTATGCATGCATGCACGTATGTATGTATATACGTACGTACGTATGTATGTATGTATGCATAGAAACCTTTATATCCTACGTAACATGGATATACTTTAATAACACCATAATCCTGCGCTATTCGTCTTGAGAACTCTTCTCGTATAGACGTATAGCTAGATCATGTGATTTCTGCTTATTTGCGTTTCGTCTGCAGCAGATATACATTATACTAACCAAATTTCGTCTTTAGTGACTGACTAATCAGTCATTGGTATCGCTACTAGTTGCAGGCAGGATTAAAATTAGCATACATGTGTGTGTTTGTTTGTGTGTGTGTGTGTGTGTGTGTGTGTGTGTGTGTGTGTGTGTGTGTGTGTGTGTGTGTGTGTGTGTGTGTGTGTGTGTGTGTGTGCGCGCGCGTGTGTGCGTGCATGCATGTGTGTACACCCGCGCATGCGTACGTGTGTGTGTGTGTGTGTCTGTCTGTGTCTGTGTAAATAATATTAGAAAAAATAGGTCACAAGAATGGAAATGCCAGTTCTTTGACCATTTAAATCAATTTATATTTGTTTCTTTACCAGAAGAAACTGGCTTTATCTCTTAAGCCAGCTTAAGATTTGTTATTCCTTCGAGTCTCCCATATATATAACATTTATATACATGAATTCATAAAAAAGCTTATAGTTTTGTAATTTAACTATTTGTGCTTTAAACAGACACATTAAATGAAAGAAGCATTCAAACACAAACATTATCATCAAACATGTTTACCTTAATAGTCTACTAAATATTATTAATGGAGTGCCATGAAAAACACACCTGTACCTAATCAATGTTTTTTATATTTTCTTTTTATTTATTTATATATTTTAGCAACTATTTATGTGTGAAGACATAAATTTGTCGTCATTTGTTTCCATAGGTTTGTCATCTGCTGCTTTCAATATTTTTTCTTTTTTTAACAAAAATGATTAAACACTTTGTAAAACAATTCTGAGAATATTCTGAAGAAAAGAATACAAACTTTACCAAAATGAGAACATTTGCTATAAAATATGCTGTTTGCTTGATCTAAAACCTTTTAAAACTTATTTCTGAAAGGCTGTTTTCTTTCTGTTTATAAATAAATATATATATAATTGTTATTATTATTATTATATATAATATATATATATATATATATATATTATATATATATATATTATATATATATATATTATATATATATATATATAATATATATATATATAATATATATATATATATATATATAATATATATATATATATGCATGCATGTATGTATATATGTATGTATGTATATATATCGATTTTTTCAGACAGTATTCATGAAACCGCTATTAGTGGACAATTGTTGTTAGTATGACATTTCTGTATACCTTTCATTAATGGGGGTAAAGGTAGTGGTAGAGCGGTAATAGGGATGTAATGGTAGTGGATATAGCAAAAGAGGTGGTGAACACGCGTTGGTGATAGCTGTAGTAAGTGTGCGTGATATTATGTTGGTAGTAGCAGCAGTGATGTAGTAATGAATATAGTGATGCAGTGATGGTTTTGGTGGACGCATTGCAGTTGGTATCGAGACAGTGATTTTGTTGGAAGAGGTTGATGGCAGTGTTGTTGCTGATGGTGATTGGATGGGGTGCTGATAGTGGTGGTGTTATGGGAGTGATAGTGGTGATGAGTGATGAGTGATGATGATGGTGGTGGTAGTACTAGAGGAAGTAGTGTGGATAGAAGAGATGGTGATGATGGCGGTAGGGTTTTGAGTATAGTAGTGGTAGTTGCAGTGAGTGGGAAATTGTAGTGGTTCTGATGGCTGTATTGGTGGTGGTAGAAGTAGTGGTTGTGATGCTCATGGTGGAAGTAGTGGTGGTGCTACTGCTGCTAGTGCTGCTGTTGCTGATGCCTATCGACGCCATCGTCATAATGATTTTGTTATTGTTGTTGCTACTGTTGTTGTTTTTTGTCGTCGTCATCGTCGTCGTCTTTGTCATCGTTTTTGTTGTTGCTGTTATTCATATCCCAACAGAATTGCAAAGCTACAATACGAATTGAAATGACAGAATTTTTGCAACTCTCAATTGACTCGGGACTCGAAATTTCTGGTGAAAACTTGTCTGTGGGGACTGTGCCGCGAGAGCA
>NC_042998.1:70643709-70646209 GCF_006345805.1 Octopus sinensis | reverse complement strand
TGAGTTCTAACTGAATAAATGATAATATCCGTCAGCATGAAACCTTGGGTTCCAGAAAGGTAACAAAGATCACATTAAAGGTATGCGTTTGTGTGTGTTGTGTCCTGTGCATATATATATATATATATATATATATATATATATGTGTGTGTGTGTGTGTGTGATCAAGATTCCTGATTACAACTGTTCGACGAACGGGAACGTGAAACTTTGAGTAACAATTTTTGTGATGCCTTTGCAGCTTTCATAAAAAAAACAAACCTTATTACTCTTCCTTCGGTATTCGATTACTTCTTTTTCCACCTTATTTTGCGTTTATGTGCTTATATATATATATATATATATATATATAGGGACAGTTTACGAAAAAAATAAAAGACGGAGACAGGTGGTGTACAAAACAAACTGATGTATTAGTATAACGCTCGATCCGGTCATTTCTTACCACTACGAACTTCTCCACTGGACTTTTTATCTACCATTCATGGATTCTCTTATTGATATTTACCCTCCGGCTGCACCTCTCCTACATACGGATCACAGTGGACTCTCCTATATATATATTGGTTCAAATAAAGAGGGGTGCCTTTAATATTACTGGAACTAGTGGAACTACATAAAAAACATGATGAAGAGTATCATGTTGAAATTTAGAAAAACCTTGCAAATGTTTGCTTTTCTGTTTCAATTAGCTTTTGCTCTGTATATGTTAGCCTCTGATTTTCTTTGTTTGCAAATCCTTAAATCCTTACTTTTCCGAGATTGTGACTTAGAGTAACACAACCAAGCTCACTGACAGCAGCAGAAATCTAAATTTATCTGTATGCATATGTAAGTTTTTACATATATATATATATATAATATATATATATATATCTTATATATATATATATATATATATTATATATATATATATATGTTCAAATCTATACATATTCATACACTCGTGTATGGTTATCTTTGAATGTATGCGTATGTAGGCATGTGAATGTTTGTAAATATGTGTTGCGATTCTCATCGTAGTCACCTACTGTCATTTACAATGGATCAAAGATCCGATCTAGATATCGATTTTGACGTTAATCAGTTTCCTGTAACCCATTATTGATATTGAAATATTAAGATTGAGTTTATCTGTGATCGATTGTTCCACTTTGAAAACAGAATATTTTGCCGAATTTCGATTCCTAATACTGATATCTAATATTGATTAAGAAGATCATGAGAAATATCGATCTAGATTCTTTTTAAGTCTTTGTTTTGCAGAAAAGAATGGGTGCCATATGACGGCAGAAATAAAAACATCTAAGTACAGGGCTGCATGCAGGGAAGAAATGTCACAATGTCGAAGACTCGGTGTTTGATTTTACGTGTTTCATATTATGTATAGTGCGCAGAAGAGATTAGAGGTGTCAATATAAATAGTTTAAAGGAAGAATGGCAGAAAGTATTAGAAAGTTGGTCTGAGGATTCACAATAAACTAGACGTCTTTAAAGACACCTAAGGATCGTGGGTTGTAAATTTAATCCACCTGGGTAATGATTAAGCTTACAATCCAAAATTGAGTAGATTTTCGTAATATACTATAATGTAGATGCAAGCAAGTAGCAAGGGTCTTTTCTTTATTTCTTTTCTCTTTTATTTGCTGGGCCTTGAAGAATGAACAGCGCCCATGGCTTTCGCAGACTTTCTGATACTAGTAAGATTGATTTTTTGTTTATTTTAGTTAAATATGGATAGAAGAAGTTGTGCTCATGATCTTTGTAGGCCCTCGGAGCCTAATCAGCTGAATGCCGTTAATATTCCGTCTAAAACTGTTGCAAATCAACAATTGCTGGTAATGTATCACTTGCTTAAGTATGGATCTGTTCGTCGTATTCTTTGCATGAGAGTGGAACAAATAGGCAATTGATACATAAAAAGAAGAGATGCTATTAAATTTCCTCTGGAACCATTACAAGAAGGAATTCCAGAAAGCTCACGCCCTGGAAACGAAGAACAGGGCACAGTGATTGATTTGGGGCCTGAGGGTTGGACATAACAACAGCGATGAAAGAAAGAGAAGTGAGTGGATCAAGATTTCTTGCATGGAAGTTCATTAGCGCAACCAGCTCCGAGGAGCAAAGCCCTTTGTAATAAGCTGTGGGTTTGAAGTTGGAGTATCTGTAAATGACTTTATGCTGATCAGTTACCTTGCCCTTTCCAGATGCAGTTTAGGATGACGTGTATGTGAGTAGAGACAGCACTGCTTCACATGTAGAAGTAATACTCTGCTGTGGACTTCACTAGAAATCTTAGGTAATATTGAGGCACAAAATTTGGAGCGATTGTGAAGACTGTAGCAGCCTGCTAAGTGTTTAAGTGAATTGTGGCCTGAAGTTGCTTTGCTGGTATGGATTTGTATTTTCTTGCTGTAGGAAGAGACAAGATTCTTATATACTCAATGGACTATGAGTTCAATGCCTGTCTTAATAGAAGCGCTGCCTGTTTTGGCGCCTC
>NC_042998.1:70623709-70638709 GCF_006345805.1 Octopus sinensis | reverse complement strand
CCCTCTCTCCCTCTCACTATCTCTCTCTCTCTCTATCTATCTCTCTATCTATCTATCTCTAACTCTATCTCATTCACTCACTCCATTGAGATGAACGTCATAAGACCTGGAGAGGGATGGGCTCCGCAAGGTTTTAAAAAGAGCCAAGGCGCAGACGTGGCTGTGTGGCAAAAAGCTTCTTAACCACATGGTATTGGATTCAATCTCACTGCGTGACACCTTTGGCAATTGTCTTCTATAGCCTCGGGCCGAACAGAACCTTGTGAGTGGATTTGGTGTGTGTATGTGAGTGTGTGCGTGTGTGTGTGTGTGTGTGTGAGTGTGTGCGAGTGTCTTTGTATCTGTATGAGTGTGTGTATCTTTGTGTCTGTGTTTGTCCCCACCACCACCACTCAACAACCGGTGCTGGTGTGTTTACGTCCCCGTAACCTAACGGTTCAGCAAAACAGAACAACAGAATAAGTATCAAGTTTAAAATGAAAATAAGTACTGGGATCGATTCGTTCAACTAAAATTCTTCAAAGCAGTGCCCCAGCACGGCCGCAGTCTTGTGAGTGAAACAAATCACGATACGTCTTATAACTCGAAAATCTCCCCTACGAAACCCTCAGAGAACCCAAATATATATGTTAAGAAGGATGCCGTTCCATTTGGACAGTATCTGTGTTGCCTGTTTTGATCCATGTGTTTCTTGCATTCGGTAGTATTGTTGTTGTTGTTGTTGTTGATGATGATGATGATGTTTCTTTTTTTTCCTTACGAAGAATGATGAGGTGTGGGCCTGAGCAGAGTTTATAAGTTCTACATCACAGCGTTAGAGAAAGAGATGATGGATGATGATGATTATGATGACGACGATGATGATGACGACGACGACGACGAAGTTGACGGTGGTGGTGGTGGTGGTGGTATGTTGTTGTCGATTTGGTAGTGATGGTGGTCGTAGTCGTGGCCATCGTGGTCGTCGTCGTCGTCTTCGTGCAGCTGGTGTTAATGCTAGTAATAGATGTAATGGTGCTTAGGATGCCGGTAACGATGGTGGTGTTGATATGGTTGATAACGATGCAGGTAACATATAGTATATTTCATCTTTTATGGCCCCATGGAAATTTGCCATCATTCCACCATTCCAGTCTCGGATATATCTACGGGTTCGTCACTTGACACTAGCCATCATCATTACCATCATCACCACCACTGCCACTACCACCGCAGTCATCATCATCATCATCATCATCATCATCATCATTATCATCATCATCATCATTACCATCATCACCACCACTGCCACTACCACCACAATCATCATCATCATCATAATCATCATCATCATCATTATTATCATCATCATCATCATTATCATCATCATTTCTGCCGAAGATGACTTGGCTTTCATCATTTCGGGGTCGATAAAGTAAATACCAGTCAAGTTCTGAGGTCGATGCAGACGGCTAACTTCTCCCTACAAATTTCAGGCCATGTACCTATTGTAACAAAGAAAACAGTATTATTATGATGCAAATTTCGCTATCAGTCTCGGTCAAGTGCTGTCATTCTATGAGCGTTTTAGAAACGTTAGAATTGCTTGTGTGTTAGAAATCCTCTGACGTTGGAAATTCTATATTGGCAGCAAAGCCAACGCGATGTTAAAGAGATGTTCGCTGTAAGAGCGTCTCCATTGATCTTCAAATGTGTTTTGTGTTTTTGGTTTAAAAACCATTATTTTTCCCTTTTCAAGCTTTGGTCAGATCACGATGACATAACAAGGATAGAGAGACAGGGAGAGAGGGAGAAAGAGAGAGAGATCATAACGGTAAAACTATATTTATTTCAATACTTGTCTGTCTATGTGTCTAGAATATATTTCATATCGTACAGGTCAGATGACGGAAATGAAGATCAGAGTTATAAATCCTAACATTTCGAAGATCTTGTATTCGTTTATCATCAAAGACTATGGAACTTCGCTTAATATTTCTTAAAAGAACTTTGGCACGACTCTGAATCAAATACTATTTATGTTTTTTGTTTTGTTTTGTTTTTTTTATTATTGTATTTCTAATGTTCGTGTAGTTGCTGTTGTTGGTGGTGGTGTTTTTGTTGTACTTTTATGTGGCTGAGCTGTTGTTGTTGTACCACTAATATTGTTGTAGCAGAATTGCTTTCTAACATTTGTGATACTTTGGTTGCAGTTAATGTTAAGGTTGCGATATACGAATTAAATAATACACTGTGATGTGATTCGTTAAGAGGTGACGGTGGCTGGTGGTGGTGACGGCAGCAGTGTATGCCTACGTATATGCAAATTCATATATATGCGTGTGTATACATCTCTGTGTGCGTGTGTGTGCATGTGTGTATGTGTGTGTATGCATGTGTGTGTGTGTTTATGCATGTATATATACATGTAAATCTCGTCGTCGTCATCAGCTTTCCTCTCTTTTAGGAGACAACGAAAATGTTCCCTTCTCCCTTCTTATCCTTTTCTAACTCGCACCACTTCCGCTCTACGCCCAAAATATACCGACTCATTGTATGCAACGTCCATTTATGCCAATTCAAAAGCGATATGACAGCCAGTCCTTATTGCAGTCACCACAGATGAGAGCTGGTTCTTCGTGTAAAGTTGATAGCTTCCACTTTTGTCTTTTTAATGCCAGAAATTGGTTTCGATCGCTGTCCGTTTTAGTCACTCCTTCTTTAACAGTATATTTCCAGAAGAAATGGCTCTATGATATGTTCTCTTGCGACTATTTCATTGTGTGTGCTTAAGGGGAAAGCGCTTTTGCACATATCTTTATATCACAGGTAACGACGGTCTATTTGGACGCGATCTGCACTCAAGCATCCTTAGGGGTGCGATCGCCGTCCATCCGATACTCATGACCAGGCTGTTCCTATTAATGGCTTCAGACTCAATGTTAGATAACTTCAGATAATTACAGTCAATCGTAATTAAAAACTTGTCTTTTAATGCTAGGATATATATTAACAGATATACAATCTATCTTCAAAGCTGTTTTGAAGAGAGAAAGTTAATATGATGGCAAGCACCTAGGAATTTACTTGGAATTAGAATAACATTAACTTAGATAATCTGGCGGCAAAGTAGATAATCCAATATAGACGGATTATCCAATTTGCCGGATTAACTGAAAATAATCCGTAGTGTATCTACTCGCGCGAGCGTGTGTGTATGTGTATAATATATATGTGTATAATATATATGTGTATATCTTTTACTCTTTTACTTTTACTTTTTACTTGTTTCAGTCATTAGACTGCGGCCATGTTGGGGTACCATATATATATATATATATATATATATATATATATATATATATATATATATATATTATATATATATATATATATATATATATATATATTTATATAAGACATTAACTGTATAAAAGTCAATACGAAGTCTACTCCATCCAATGAGAGTTCAGTATTACTAAATGTTTCAACTACATGTACTTATTGCGCTACTAATATGTTCCCGTACATGCGTAGGTTTATCAGGCACCAATCAAAACCCTCGGTCATCTTGACTCAAAAAGAAAAATCGCACAGCACACTCTTCACGTCTGTACTCAACGCGTCACTGCGGGCGAATAGCACGACCTAGAGAAACGAAAATTTCTGAGCATGTTCAGGAAGGACTCGGCCACCTAATACCCAAGAGGATTTTGCTCGCGCATTATTATTTTGTGCAAAAAAATAATCAAGGTCAAATATTTTTTGACTACACCTCGTATATGTATAGATTTTGATTCTATGACAGCTCCTCAATAGGGCAATCAAGACATCGCTTTGCTAAAACCAACAAGAAGGACATCTTTGACTAATTTCCCAACTATTCTGAACCTTGTCTTTCAAAGCCAGCTTCCCCTCCAATTCTTATTATCTTCCATCACAGAACATGACAGTTTCTTAATTGCACATTAACATAATTATGTCAGCACGACTGGCGAAATACAGCTTAATTATACGAGAGGTATTCCATATTAATGGTTGTCTAAGCCGAGATATGGAATTAATTTAATCAAAGACAGCAAAATTTAAATATTAAACAGAACTATTTCTCTTCTTCCTCATTTCCTCAACTGTATTTTGCTAATCTGTATTTTTGCTTGTTTGTTTGATTGTTTGTTTTGGTGGCGGGGACACCTTATCTTGAAACAGGAAGAAAATAATAACAACGACAATATCAACAATAACAAGTAAAATTATATTTCTGTTTAGTTCGTCACAAAAACAGCAAACATGACAGCGTTAAAAACTGACATAATGTACAATTCAGTGCAGGCTTATACGCTATGCAAACATTCCCTGCGATGTGGTTAATAATAATAATAATAATAATAATAATAATAATAATAATAATAATAATAATAATAATAATAATAATAATCCTTTCTGCTGAAGGCACAAGGCCTGAAATTTTGGGGGAGTGGGTAAGTCGATTATCGACCGCAAAAAGATGGAAGGCAAAGTCGACCTCGGCGGGATTTGATAATAATAATAATATAATAATAATAATAATATTAATAATAATAATAAAATAATAATAATAATAATAATAATAATAATAATAATAATAATAATAATAATAATAATAATAATAATAATAATAATAATAATAATAATCCCTTCTTTATTGGCCTCAAGGACCGAACACAAAACAAATAGGGACAATACAACACAAGGGACGAGTGGTGGGGTTGGCACAATGTCGTGTGTAAAATAAATAACAAATAACAATAAAATTAAAGAATAAAAATTCTCCAAATTGGGGCGGGTTCTTCACAGAGACAACCGAAGAACCCTACACATCCTGGTTACCCCGACCACCAGGGGCACCTCAGCAGGTGCCTCTCTCCTTCTCAACTCCTCCAGTTTACAAGCGAATGTTCAGAGTAGGTTCATTCATACGAGCTATCCCTCGCTACATTCACCCACCTTTCAACAAAAATACTGAGGGGCAGTACTTCCCACTCCACCCTCACTTTTTTTTTCAAGTAAAATATTCAAGGTCTTGTTGCAATACGAGGCAGTGGTTCTTAAGTCTTGTAATCTTAATTGATTTGGGAAATGTTATCATGTGCATGTTTTGTCTTCGTGTAAAAGGTACAGCAAATATTCTGCTCAGTACCACAGAACTGTTTGTAAGTTGTTCGACCTTAACGAATTGAGCAGTGCACCTAGAGTAATTCGAAGAAGGAGGGAGGATACGGGAGGAGGAAAGTAGTAGTAGTAGTAGTAGTAGTAGTAGTAGTAGTAGTAGTAGTAGTAGTAGTATAGTAGTAGTAGTATGGTTATTATTATTACGATGGCGATCGTTTGGCAGAATCGATACAACTTCAGATGAAATATCCTGAATTATTTAATTAAGTCTCTTAATGTTTTGATTTCAAATCCTGTTGAGGTCATTTTTGTTTTCCATTTTCGCACATTTGATAAAATTACCTTCTCAGTTTGAAATTGTAGCTATGTGATTACTACGTAAGAATTAATTTCTGTTATAATTATTTATTCAGAAGTTGAAGAGCAGCGCTTCATGGTCCCTTTCAGGAGTCCTTGAAACTGGCAGTAGTCCGATTATTTGATCGAATTGTTTACAACGGGCTAGACTCCACTAAAGGCATCCAAGGACCAAGTAGAAATGTTAAACTGCATGAAAAAATTAACTCTGCCAACCAGGAACATGAAGGATCAATCTGACAAGTTACCACATAGATTCAGTCTGCTATATTTCACTCTCAGGGTTTGGGGTGATCAGAGGCTATGGTAGAAGGTACTTGCCTAAGATGCTATGCAATGGGGACTTCTTAACTACACAAAAAGAGTGAGTTTATTAGGTGAGTGAGCTGACAGAATCGGTCGGGTACTGGAAAAATTGCTTTGCGGCATTAATTCCGGCTCTTTACTCCTAAGTTCAAATAGCACTGGATTTAACTCCGCCTTTCACCCCAGTGCGGCGATTAAATAAAGTACCAGTCAATAAAGTACCAGTTGGTGATATAGACCAACTCTGCCGCCCTTATCAAAGATTGCTGCTTTTGTGCTTAAATAAGAGACTATTTTATGATTACTGAGAAATCAGAATAAGGTTTTAAAATGTGTAGTCTTTGAAGGTTTCTGGAAGCACAGTCAGATTCTCTTATTACTCTGTTCTAACCCTGATCCAGCAGACATATGACTAAAACCATTCTAGCAGTGTCCATCCCATACTTTTATATATCTTTTATATATATTATATATATATATATATTTGACAAGAGCTGGACTTCACCAAATGTCTGTAAAGATTGGAAACATCCTGCTCAATGAGTGTTAGCGGGAGGGTTGTAGTATCTTACAAACTCACCACAGTTGTTATTGTTGATGTTGTTGTAATTGTTCTTTGACTCAGCAGACCTAACATCGAAGATATTCTGATCGTGACCTTCCTGTCTTATCTCAGACTACATTATGTAATATGTTCTTCTGTACTTTAATGACTGCGGAGTGAGATTTGAGGGAGATTTTACTGATATTTCTAGTACTTTGAGCGGCATCGTATAGACACCATCATAGGAACTGAAACTGTAGATGTAATAGACAAAAAGGAGACGCTATGAAAAGCTTACTACATGCTCAGATAGTCCCAACTCTTTAAAAGGATTCCTCAAATGTATCCAATATCACTTGAACAAATGCAGATCATCTAAGTCGCATATAAATTGAATATCCATGAGGTTAGAAAATAGAGTAGTGAAAGCTTTCTACATTTTTGGTGTTACACAAACCCGAAGAATTTTATCTGAATGAGATTATTTGCATATTTATTCGTATCACGTCTAGGCAGGTTCAAATGCAAAATACGCTCGTTGTTGTAATGGATATCTCAGGAGATCTCACTGTACACGGTGCAGACAACACTAAATAATCAATTTTAATATAGAACTTTTTTACTTGAGGAGGACAGAACTAAATGTATCTTCTTCATATAGTGTCCGAATTCCAAGTAGACACGTGAGCCAGTCATCATCCTTGATCATCCTCTAACTGGTATGTATATATATATATGTACATACATATTTAAACCAATAAGCGATTATTTATAATCTTAAATGTCATAACAGTTTAAATAAAACAAGAGGCTAATGTGTGCATCACTTTATTGATGTACATCTGTCTAATGACTGTGTCTTGTTTCAGAGAGTATCTAGTAAAATTTCAGTAATGCCCCTTTGGACTTTATGGAATAAGTTCAAACGCATGGTTTTATTTGCCAATACATATTCCTGCCCTCTTTGCAAGCAGCACGCATACGTCTGTTGACGTTACAGTATCTGAAGGGGTTCCTAACATGTCCTCCAGTGTGGATCTTTTTGCCAATAATGTATCTTCTCCGGTTTGTCTCCGTCCTTGGATTCTTGGATTGTGTTGGTTGATGATGGCGTAACAATAGAATGTGATGACGGAAGCAAAACGAGGCACTTCACTGCCAGAATATGAGTCGATTAAACAATGAATTTTACCTTCTATTGAGGATTAATGAAAGGAATTGGCGGTGTTCCCTTTAGATGTATTCTGGACATCGACAATGATGCATTGATGTAGCATGTTCGGGTGGACTTTCAGATTGAGCATTATAGGAAATAACCGGATATCCTCAGTCCATAGTTTGTCAATAGTATTAGGGGTTATATCAGCTGATAGCCGCACGGGCACGGACGTACAAACAACAGAGAATGGCTAAAATGCAGTGGAGTCCGCGATATTGATCTACACGAGATGAAGTGTTCAGGATATTTTAGTTGTGTCGCGTGAGAACAACCGAGTCGTGCAGCGGAGCCACCAAAATGAATATTTTGCTGCTTTGCTTCAACAAAGAAGACAGGAGGGTGCTTATATATCATTTGACAGTACAAAAGTGGCGGAGTTGTTATTTGATCCATGTCAGATCTGATCGAACAGATTCGTTGATGAAAGGCATTGTGTTCATGGCCATCCAGCTTCTTAACATGTATCAAATGTGTTTTTTTTTTGTTTTGTTTTTTACTTCTTTAAGACAGTATGATGTGCTTTGAGACAGATTTGGCTACTAATTTTAGCAAGTCGAGTAACCACAACAAGGCTTCCGTGATGGATGAGGCTGAAAGATATATGATTTTTTTTTTTTGATTTTTGTTGTAGTTTTTGTTTTGTTTTCCATTTCCACCACATCTTCATTCTCCTATATCACTTAAAGTGAGATATGAGAAAGATGGTGGAGCAAAGCTGTAAAATTATTGAGTGATATGTGTGATAAGGTAGATTATAAGAGTCAGACCCAAACATCCAACAGCAACAACAGCAACAGCAACAGACAAATATTAAGTTAAACACAATATATCTTACTGATTAAAATATGAGTTCTAACCGACATTGATACAGCGGTAACAGATTAATTTTCGTATTATTTATTTCATTCTTGTAGAATTTCTTGGATTCAATCAACGGTTTGAATTCTTAAAATATTGGTTCCATGTTCGATACAGATGTTTGACATTAATGGATTAATTCTCCTTCTTATTTCTTTCTCATTCTTTCTCATTGCTTTCATTTATTTTAACACGTAATCTCTCTCTCTTTCTCTCTCTCTCTTTCTTTCTCTCTCTCTCTTTCTTTCTCTCTCTCTCTTTCTTTCTCTCTCTCTCTTTCTTTCTCTCTCTCTCTCTTTCTTTCTCTCTCTATTTTTTCTCTCTCTCTTTCTTTCTCTCTCTCTCTTTCTTTCTCTCTCTATTTCTCTCTCTCTCTTTCTCATCACTTTCATTTATTTTAACACGTACTCTCTCTCTCTCTCTTTCTCTTTCTCTTTCTCTCTCTCTCTCTCTCTTTCTCATCACTTTCATTTATTTTAACACGTACTCTCTCTCTCTCTCTCTCTCTTTCTCTTTCTCTCTCTCTCTCATTCTCTCTCTCTCTCTTTCTCATCACTATCATTTATTTTAACACTACTCTCTCCCTTTCTGCTTCTCTGCTTCTCTTTTATCCTCTTTATCCCTCCCTCTCTCTCTTTCTTTCTAACTCTCTCCTTGCCTTTCTGTCTTTCTCTAACTTTCTCTCCCCCACCTCTCTCTCTCTCTTTCTCTCTCCTTGCCTCTCTCTTCCTCTCTTTTCCTCTCTCTCTCCCACCATCTTTCTCTCTCTCTCTCTCTCTCCACCTCTCTCTTTCTCTCTCTCTTCCAACTCTCTCTCTTTCTCTCTCTCTCTCTCTCTCTCACGCTCCCCCCTTGTATCTCATCGAAGATCAGATGACGTCCTTTTTCACTTTTGCCCCGACTTGCTAATGGAAATAACAGCCAAACTTTCATCAAACTTTCACCTTCCAAATATTAGTCGAACCGAGGTTAGAGAAAATATCATTTGGTCAAATGCCACACCGTTGGATCAAGCCTGAGACCTCGTAATTGCGAAGCGAATTTCTTAACTAGTCAGTCATACTGCACCTGGATGCATGATGTTTGTATGCATGTCTGTACGCGAAGGGGTATCCTAAAGAAGCCGAAATTTTGCAATATCATTTTATTCATTTAGTTTTACATGTATATAATTTTATCGTCTTCAAAGAATTCTCCATTTGACGCAATACATCGGTCCCGACACGCTTTCCACTGTTCGAAGCAATTCTGGAACTCTTGTGATGCCTTTTTACGTCTCCGTCGTTTTTTTTTCTTCTTTTCTTCCACATCTGCAAAACGTTTTCCTTCAAGAAGTTTTTTTTTTCATTCGGTGGGAACAAAAAAAAAGTCGCAGGGAGCTTGAAGATGGATAAGCGGGGTCATACCATTTTTGGTCAAAAACTGTCTTACACTCAAGCGCATTGTCATGATGAGACCACTACTCTCCACTTCACCACTAGTCGGGACGGTTTCGTCTCGCCGTGTCTCACAAACGCTTCAGAACTGCCAAGTAAAATGTCTGGTTAACAGCTTGACCAAGAGGAACAAATTCTGTGTGGACAATTCCTTTCGCATCAATGGAACAAATCAGCATCGTCTTGATGTTGGACTTCACTTGATGCACTTTGGGGTGGGGGGGCGTGGTGACATTGAATGGTTTCATATGCCCGTCTCTCAACACCTCCCCTTCTCTTCTTCTCTCCTTCTCTCTTTCTGTCTATCTACCTATCTATCAATTTCCTACTTTTTCATATTTTATAAAAGGAAATTCTGTTTTCAGATGTTTCTAGTGTAGGGCATATGGCGTAGTGGTTAAGAGCGCGGGCTACTAATTCCAAGATTCCAAGTTCGATTCCAGGCAGTAACCTGAATAATAATAATAATAATAATAATAATAATAATAATAATAATAGTAATAGTAATAGTAATAATAATAATAATAATAATAGTAATAATAATAATAATCTCAACAGGCATGATAGAGCTGTACAATATATTCACTGGGTAATCTGCAAAAACCTGGATTTGCCCCATGAAAAAAAAATGGTGGGAACACAAACCACCTCCAGTGCTTGAAAATGAACACATCTCACTCCTCTGGAACTTCCCCATTTAAACTGACAGAAAGATAGATGCAAATCGGCCAGACATCATATTGAAAGACTTCAAACAAAGAACATGCCTCCTCATTGATATGACTGTCCCAATCGATATAACGTATCTGTCAAGACCTACCAAAAACTGAGCAACTATAAAGATCTTGAAATAGAAATCAGCAAAGTGTGCAACCTGAAGACTAAAACAATACCTGTTGTCATAGGTGTCCTGGGAATGATAGCAAAAGGGATTGATCGCTACCTAACTCAGATACCAGGAAACCCCAAAATGACAGAAATTCAAAGGATAGTGCTCATGGGAACTGCTCATATCCTACGCAAAATACTTTCTATGTAATCTCAAGTTTTAAAACAAGCATAATTTCCGTTTGTTTTTTTTTGGGGGGGGGGTAGACATTCACTAGTACAACACTAAATACAAAACCAAATATATGGCACACTAGGCATAACAACATCACGAACTTCCAACCTGTTGTCTCTTGAGGTCTCTGGGTGAGACTTGGAGCCAACTTGTACAAATATAAAGCAAAAGTCAAACATAGAATAATAATAATAATAATAATAATAATAATAATAATAATAATAATAATAATAATAATAATAATAATAACATCAAAAAATACCTTAGAAATGAGAACCCAGGTTCGAAATTTCCCCAAGACACTTGATGAAGGCTGGAGGGTGTATCAGCCGAAACAAACAAGATGAGGACAAATATCCGTCAAATGTAATAATGTAAATAATGTAAAAACTTACATATTAGCAAAAATTACATATTAGACTAATCTATATATAACATAAATTTACTCTCAACATCTCCCCTTCTTCTCTCCTTCTCTCTTCTATCTATCTACCTATCTATCAATTTCCTACTTTTTCATATTTTATAAAAGAAAATTCTGTTTTCAGATGTTTCTAGTGTAGGGCATATGGCGTAGTGGTTAAGAGCGCGGGCTACTAATTCCAAGATTCCAAGTTCGATTCCAGGCAGTAACCTGAATAATAATAATAATAATAATAATAATATAATAATAATAATAATATAATAGTAATAGTAATAGTAATAATAATAATAATAATAATAGTAATAATAATAATAATCTCAACAGGCATGATAGAGCTGTACAATATATTCACTGGGTAATCTGCAAAAACCTGGATTTGCCCCATGAAAAAAAAATGGTGGGAACACAAACCACCTCCAGTGCTTGAAAATGAACACATCTCACTCCTCTGGAACTTCCCCATTTAAACTGACAGAAAGATAGATGCAAATCGGCCAGACATCATATTGAAAGACTTCAAACAAAGAACATGCCTCCTCATTGATATGACTGTCCCAATCGATATAAACGTATCTGTCAAGACCTACCAAAAACTGAGCAACTATAAAGATCTTGAAATAGAAATCAGCAAAGTGTGCAACCTGAAGACTAAAACAATACCTGTTGTCATAGGTGTCCTGGGAATGATAGCAAAAGGGATTGATCGCTACCTAACTCAGATACCAGGAAACCCCAAAATGACAGAAATTCAAAGGATAGTGCTCATGGGAACTGCTCATATCCTACGCAAAATACTTTCTATGTAATCTCAAGTTTTAAAACAAGCATAATTTCCGTTTGTGTTTTTTTTTTTGGGGGGGGGTAGACATTCACTAGTACAACACTAAATACAAAACCAAATATATGGCACACTAGGCATAACAACATCACGAACTTCCAACCTGTTGTCTCTTGAGGTCTCTGGGTGAGACTTGGAGCCAACTTGTACAATATAAAGCAAAAGTCAAACATAGAATAATAATAATAATAATAATAATAATAATAATAATAATAATAATAATAATATAATAATAATAATAACATCAAAAAATACCTTAGAAATGAGAACCCAGGTTCGAAATTTCCCCAAGACACTTGATGAAGGCTGGAGGGTGTATCAGCCGAAACAAACAAGATGAGGACAAATATCCGTCAAATGTAATAATGTAAATAATGTAAAAACTTACATATTAGCAAAAATTACATATTAGACTAATCTATATATAACATAAATTTACTCTCAACATCTCCCCTTCTTCTCTCCTTCTCTCTTTCTATCTATCTACCTATCTATCAATTTCCTACTTTTTCATATTTTATAAAAGGAAATTCTGTTTTCAGATGTTTCTAGTGTAGGGGGTATATATATCGAAAGAACTAAGTTCAATAAATTTCATTAAAATAGTTAAGGCTACAGCTTTGTACAAAGAGGATTCTAAAGTTTTGTAGGCAGGGCCTTTCTTTATTTCATATACTAAATATGGATATCTTTATATCTTTTATCGTTAGATCTGAAGTTTAAATTTATCATCAATTTATCTTTCTAATTCATATTCCTGTTTGGTCAGACTGACATTGCTGTGTTTAACTTTATTGATTTACTATTTCCTCTCGTCTTTTCTGCAATATTCTTCCATTTTCTTGGGATTTCATTTAATTTTTGTTTTTCAAATATTCCGAAAGCAAGATGGAAGGTGCGTCTCATTTGATTGATAATTTATTCAAATTCTATTCTCATTTCTCCCTGAAGTAGTATATTTTTATCTCTCAGTCTCAACAAATAGTTGAAATAGCCTATTGAGTCTTATTTGGGGTTTATCTTATTACTTCATGGCCAACAACAAGTATTTCAATTATGATTCATATCTGAAAACTCGTTTATTATCGTCAAATGATAGTAAAAATACGTCTTCGTAGATATATCATGTATCAAACCAGTATATGTTTCCATCTCTCAGAAGACATCGTTCCATCTCACACAGAATTTCCAAAGAATAAAATTATGCCTACAGCATCATAAATTAAATTTTAATTAATTAACGTTTCTCGGTTCAACATAGTAAATATGTTAGCGCGTAGTTACCGCTATTTATTCAAGCAGAGCATAATTTTTTGTATATTACCTTACTTAGTGTAATATACAACTTAGTGTTGTTCGCATATATAAGTGTTTCCAGTAATGAGAAGGGCGCGTAATCCTTCACAGCACAGCTTGACTTATCTGCGACTGATCCAATGGCAAGGAGCAGATCCAGGAAGAGTGAGGTCAGAGAGAAGATGTAGCGAACTGTAGCTTCCACGGTATGTAGTGCAACCCCTGGCTGTTAGTTGCAAGGCATGGAGGTCCGTGTATGATGCTGGGTTGGAGCGATTTGAAACCAAACGCAAGAGGCTGCATGAAAGAGGAGACGTCGTCATCAATCGCTAGCGGGTGTTGTTCGGGGTCACTTTCAGTGCTCTCATTACCAGGGGACCTGACATCGCGTATTGGTCTTGTTGGCCAAGTCCGCTCACATGAGAAACACTGTGTGCTGGAGACAGACGAGGATGAATGCCCTGGATCAACTATGATGGGATATCATAAGCAAGCAAGCAAGCAATGTACACACACACACACACACACGTGAAGGTGCATCATGGCTCAGTGGTTAAAGCGTCGGGCTCACAATCACGAGGTAGTAAGTTTTATTTCGAGACCGGGCTGTGTGTTATGTTCTTGAGCAAGAAACTTTATTTCACGTTGATCCGGTTCACTCAGCTGTAGAAATGAGTTGTGACGTCACTGGGGCCAAGCTGTATCTGTCTTTCCTTTCCTTTGGATAACATCGGTGGCGTGGAGAGGGGAGGCTGGTATGCATGGGCAAATGCTGGCCTTCCACAAACAACCTTACCCGGACTTGTGCCTTGGAGAGGAACTTTCTAGATGCAATTCCATGGTCATTCATAACTGAAGGGGGTGGCCTTTACCCAATATATATATAATATATATATATATATATATATATATATATATATAATATATATATATATATATATATATATATAGAGAGAGAGAGAGAGAGAGAGGAGAGAGAGAGAGAGAGAGGAGAGAGAGAGAGAGAGAGAGAGAGATAGATAGATAGATAGATAGATAGATAGATTAGATAGATAGATAGATAGATAGATAGATGCACATATGCGTATGTAAGTAAACATAAACGCGTATATACACATACAAGGATACAGATACGTACCCTAAACAAGAAGAGGGGGGACATATAGACAGGCAGACAGAATAAAATCCCAAGTATAATGAAAAAAAAAAATGGTATGATTAGGATATAACACACAAATAATAATATAGAGATTTAACCAAGCTAAATACGCGGTTGTAAAAGCGCCAGACAATAAAATAAAACGAAACGATAACAATTTAGCAGTGTGTACAATGAAAATTCATTACGTCAACTGGAAAGATATGGAAGAGCTAATGTTCTGGTTATCAAAGTGAAAGAATTAAATAAGGAAAATAGATATATATACATACAAACATGTATATAAATATATGAATATAAATATATATGTATACACACACACACACACACACACACATATATATATATATATATATATATATATATATAT
>NC_042998.1:70613709-70618709 GCF_006345805.1 Octopus sinensis | reverse complement strand
CCATGATAAAACGATGGCAAGAAAAGCCCCTTCATGGTAAATACTGCACTAAACTAAACGCAAAAGAAATAGACAAAGAAAAATCCCAGCAATGGTTGAGAAGCTCAGGACTCAAAGCAGAAACAGAGGGATTTTTAATTGCAGCACAAGACCAAAGCCTCCCCACCAGAAATTACCAAAAACATGTAATGAAAAGAAATATTACAAGTAACTGCAGAATATGTGGAGATGGACAAGAAACAATAAATCATATTATCTCTAGCTGCCCAATCCTGGCTAAGAAGGAATATATTCACAGACATGACAGAGTTGGAACCTACATACATTGGAAGCTATGCCAACATTATGGAATAACAACAGAAAAAAGATGGTATAGGCACACACCAGAAAAGGTCACAGAAAACGAGAAAGCAACCATACTCTGGGATATGCCGGTACACACAGATAGAGAAATTAAGGCCAACAGACCAGATATAGTTGTCAGAGATCATGAAGAAAAAAAATGCTTTCTAATTGATGTATCAATACCGGCAGATGACAACGTGTCTCTAAAAGAAATGAAGAAACTCTCAAAATACAAAGACCTGGAAATAGAGGTAACTAGAATGTGGAATCTGAAACAGAAACAATTCCTATCATAGTAGGTGCATTAGGCATGATAAAAAAATATTCAGACAAATACATAACAAAAACACCAGGACTTACAAACACATATAACATACAGAAAATTGCACTACTAGGCACTGCACACATCCTACGCAGAACACTTTCCATACAATAACCATCAGAGCATCACAACAAATCACAGCACATACCCAAGGCACACAGAGCTGCGCTCGGTAGTGAAGTGAAAGCACGCTATAAAAATAAAACTACTGAATAATAATAATAATAATAATAATAATAATAATCTATTCATATAATATAATGGGTATATCTATATTATGTATTTATTTTATGCAATCGAGATGTATTCATGTATATCGTATATTCGTGTAGTTGATATACCTATATTATGTATTCATGTAGTCAATATGATAAACTGAACAGATGAGGACTTTCAAAGCGGACAACATAAAAAAGATGTCAAAATATTTTTTGAAATGGAAACAACGCCTTCGCAATGAAAATGACGTGTCTAAAGAAGATATCTTTCAGTTTATCGTAATAGGTAAGTATGGAAGAGAGCATCGCGGTTAGAACGATGTGTAACCTATTGAATATTGAAATATTTTTGTTGCAAGATACAAACATGCATGCATACATACATGCATACATACATACATACATACATACATACATACATACATACATACATACATACATACATACATACATACATACATACATACATGGTGGCTGCCCCTTCGTTATCGAGTATGGTCATTGTACGAAGCTTAACTGTTACTGGTACTGTGATCGAATGTGACTTTTTAGCCCAGCTAAAGATCTACAATGTCTTGTACAGAATTGGCAGCTAAAACCTTTATCGGTAATAGCCGGTTGTAGTTGTAACTGGGCTTCATGTACCTTTGCATGTCGTTTAAGTCCTCCTACATACATACATACATACATACATACATACATACATACATACATACATACATACATACATACATACATATATGAGGACTTTAGAAGCGTCATTTTGTAGGAGGGTGTACGAGGGGGTACTGAAAAGTTCCTGGCTTTGGGTAAAAGAAAATACAGGAGAATCAGTTAATTATTATTTTATCCAACACATTCTCCTTTCAAATTCACACACTTATTGCAACGGTCCTTCAGTTTTTCTAAGCCCTGTAAAAGAACTCGGAAGGTTGAACCTCCAGCCAGGCCTTTCGCGACATCCTTAAAGCAAGGAACTTTTCAGCACTCCCTCGTACAATGATGACTGCATCTTTGGATATTGCCCCCCAGTCAATAAATTCAAGAGGAATTTATCGTGAGTAGGTCCCTAACTTAAAAGGGTATGCTAACATAAATGTTTTAATTAGGCCCGGTTGACAGCTCCGTAAACCTGTTTTACCTTAGAGGCTATTCATCTCTCTTTGGATGGTCGTATAACTGTTTTTCGCATATTTAATATTTCCCTCTTAAAAGTCTGTAACTAGATTTATTGTACATGATTTTATTACAGGAGATGCTTCAGTCGGCAAAACAACATGGATCAATCATTTTTTCAGCGGCTATACAAGCAGGACTTTTGCCCCGACGATCGGAATTGATTTTCGTTGTAAAAGAATGGTCAGTAACAAGGGAACACCTCTATAAAAGGGGTCAATGTAAATAGACTAGTGCTTTTTTTAATTTTTTTGTATACATTTTTCAAAATCATATAACCATATATTGTACTACTGACACGGCACGAATCTATCGTACTATCGACACGTTACATGAACCTATTGGTCTATTATGACAACACACATTATACAGTGCTTTAGATACACTACACTCCGTTGTATTACTACCATGATGTATATTATAGTCTACGTATATAGAGTGGAACTCTCGATCACAAAAACAAATATCTACATGGGCTTCTGCTCAAATGTTCCATCATTCCTCCACACATCCGACGTGGAACTTGCTATTTACCTTCGACCATACGCTGGCGTCTTCATCATCCAAACTAGAATTCTGCTAGGTCCAAACCCACGTTCAGCATAACCTTCTACATCGAATGTACACCTTCCAAAATACTGCGTACTCTACAATACACTATAGATAGACAAGGCATGTTATTGGCTGGTTGAATGGTTTCATAAGCACCTCCCTGATGTCCGTAACTGCACTCAAACAGTTCCCGTGATTAGTCACTTTATCATGTCTGGTCAGTCAGCGTCAACATCTTGGCTAGTGCTTTCCTACACTATGGCTCATCTTACATAAAGGCATGGGATAATGACTTATTTTTATTCTCTGAATCTTTGTTCTACAAGAAAGGAATCTATGCCTCAAATTCCTACAAATATGCTCTACCACCACAAAATTCTTACTTCCTCCATACAACGATGGCTATCGAATATATATATATATATATATATATATATATATATAAACGGCAGTTTGTCTCTGTGTTTCTGTGTGTCTGTCAGGTTGTACCCTCACCCTGACCACGGCTTTCAACCGATTCTGATGAAACTTGACACACACATAGCTCAATGTCATAATTCAAAACTAACGCAGCGAAAATTTTGAAAACTTCCCCCAGTTCTGAAAAAAATCGATAAATTCGACATGGGGTCGAGAATCAGAAACACAAACCACAGACTGTCTAGGGGACGCAAATCGACCATTTTAACTAAAAAAAATTTACCATCATTTTTTTCCCATTTTTTGGCTATAACTCTCTAAAAATGCTTTATAGTTATTTCCCTTACAAACCCGAGCAACGCCGGGCGATACTGCTAATATATATGCAAATCAGTAAATGGTGGGGTTGTGTTGACCGCACGTGGAATATATTTATGAGTATGTATGAAGGCATGTATGTGCGGGTGCGTATACCACCACAAGGAAGTTAAGTTTGCTATACACCCGTGTATATAAAGAAATCTATATAAATACGTGTGTACATGCGAGCGCTTCTATGAATGAGAACATGTATTTATATGTTTATGTACTCTTGCATATATACGAATGTGTATATAAGTACAAATCTCCTTTGGTACAACAGCTTGAGTGTATGTCTATTGGTGCATATGAATGCTTATATATAATGATATTTACTACAGATGACATACTGCCATAGCATTAATGGCATCAATCGCATCTGTCTAGGAGAGCTAGCAAATTCATTTAACTATACAATTACATTAATGTAATGTTACTCTTTGTATATCTAGATGTAATGTAACTTAACTCAGCTGAAACCTCACAGGAGTTTTATGCGTTGCTTTAAGCACACAGAAATATTAATAACTTACTGAGAAAATCTCATTATCTCCCCTGTTCAAATAACACTGAGAAGCATATGTGACAGAGATGACAAAGGCCTGAAGGCGTAAGTACCAGCAGACATAACCTACAAATGGAGTTCAATGAAACACTACATGTCACTAAAATGATCATTGACCTTTACAATGCTACAACGGCTCACAGTGGCTAATTATCTCGCTCCATACTGCACTGGCCAGAGTTAAATGACGTGGTGGACATAGACACAGACACAGTACAGTTAAATCTCTAAATGTCTTAGTGAATTTAAACTCAGTACAATTGAATATATTGCTGCTTTGGTGGGCGTAGCTAGACGTAGACGCGATAGAGTTAAATGTTTGGTGGACGTAGACACAATACAGTTAAGTGTCTTAGTGTAGACTGAAATAGTAAAGTTAACTATCTGCTACTTTGGTAAACGTAGGCACTTCATATATCAGAAAATTCAAAACACCGACCCCTCAGGCGTTTTATCTAATATTTCACTCGGCTACTTACATATCCTGGAGTTTCAATAAGCCATGATATACACTACATGATATGTATAATATGGTATACACTCCAAGAAAATAGTGTCAACTATTTGGCTTTATATGACGTTTTTCCTACTACTATATAGAGAGGTAAACCTGATTCCATTAATATATTTCGTTTGTAATCGACTGAGGATAATACTACTTATGTAACAAGCTATTACGTAACTACTTGAGACGTACGAATTAAACGCATTTGAAATATTGATAACTAGTTATGTGACAATTGTCTAATTGTGTGTGTGTGTGCGTGCTAGATAGACAGATAGACAGATAGATAGATAGATAGATAGATAGATAGATAGATAGATAGATAGATAGATAGATAGATAGATAGATAGATAGATAGATAGATATAAACGCAAAACAGATTTTTAGAAAACGACAATACGTATATATATATATATATATATATATATATATATATATATCTATTAGATATATATATATATATATATATATACAGTGTGCATTTAAACACATAAGAGGTATCCATCATAGGATACCTGGAACGCTAGAAGGAATAGC
>NC_042998.1:70406209-70608709 GCF_006345805.1 Octopus sinensis | reverse complement strand
GACCACAACATACCAAGCAAAACTCAGTATATGTAATGAAGTATCTTATTTCAAATGTGACACCTGACGAGATACAACCGTCAGTGGTGCAATATCTCATCCGTAAGGGAGATATGCAGGATGTGTCGAAACGATCGTTGTGTTGAATAAGGATTCTTGCTAATTCCATTTTTCGTTTCCCTCATTCATTGTGTGTGTGTGTGTGTGTGTGTGTGTGTGTGTGGTGTGTGTGTGTGTGTGTGTGTGTGTGTTGTGTGTGTGTGTGTGTGTGTGTGTAAAAGAAAATGAGATGACAAAGGAATAAATAATTGTAGACTTCATTAGCTTACAATTGTTTCTGCTATAAGATGCACTGTACCCATAGTTCAGTGTCTGAATAACACCTTACAGTGTGTATGTATCAAAATAATATATATATATATATAAAGGCTTGTGGGGTGAATGTGTGTGTGTGTTGTGTGTGTATGTGTTTGTGTGAGTGTGTGTTCGCGTGCGTGTGATAGTACGTGGATCTGTCTAAAATTCCAGCAATGTGTTGCAGGTTTCGAGCCTTGACTTTGTCTTACTTCAGACAAGCCAGGGGTTTCCTTCTAATGGTTGATCTGACCAATGAGAATACTTTCGTCAATGCATTTGATTGGCTACAAAAGGTCGAGGAACTGGCTCCTGTTACAGGCTATGACATCATTATTTTGGCCAACAAGTGTGACCTCAGGAGTTTCAAAGACGTCAACGATATAACTTTAGAAGAATTCGCCATCAAAAACAGGTTCGTCTCTTCAATTGATTCATATCATAAATTCCTTTTCTTTTTGTTTTGTTTTTTTCTTTCTTTTGCTTTACATTTCATGTAACCTTCTATCTTCTAAGTGGAATATCACTTTACTCAGTCGAAACATAGCTAGAGACTTTGTGTATTGCTTCGTGACATGGAAAACCTAATCCCTTGCTGAAAACATTCTCATTTTCTTCCTAACAAGTGTTAGTGGCAGAGTTGTCAATCGGTTGGAGTTGCAAATACCATTAGACGCACCTACAGAGGGAATTGAATGAAACACTGCATGTTAATAAAACATTCGTTAACTTTACAATGCTACTGCTGCTTACAACAGAGAACTATTCTGCATTCATACTGCACTGGCAAAGACTTGGTGGATGTAAACACTATGCTGTTATATGTCTAAATGTCATGGTGGATTTAGACACAATTCTTGCTGTCTTGGTTGGAGTTCATACAGTAAAGTATTTGATACTTTGGTACATGTAAATGCAGACGAGTTAACTGTATCGTGGGCGTAGACATAGTGTAGTTAAGTGTTTTGTCGAATACAGGCTTAATACACTTCAATGTCTTGGTACGTTGGTATATATAAACACAATATTAATCACAATATCTAAAACACTGATTCCTCAGATGTTTTATCGATAATCTTCCACTCGGACAAATACACGTCTTGGAATTTTAATCATCCATGGTATACGCTTCCTGAAATATACATTACATGGCATACAATGTATTATACACATTACATGGTATTTATATATACATATTCCATAGTAGATTCTACATCACTATATGATATGTATAATATAGTATATATTCCATGAAAATATGGATAACTAGTCCATCTTTCTACCACTTTTACCAACATACGTCACCTTAACCATATAATTACTGTATAATGTGTTCTAAACTCGATTTCGACGTTCATCCATCAGCAGCCCGAAAGTAAATATCAGTTGTATACTGTGGTTCTTTGAATCGACTCTGATCTCATTTGTAGCTCGTCAAAAACAAAAATTATTATTAATCTTTCCTCTCTTTACATTTGTAAACCAAACATTATTCAGACAGAATTATTCGATTTGATTTTTAATTGTATCACAGTTATGTGTTAATTGGTTAAATGAACACGTACTTCATTAGAATTCTTTGAAAGTTGATGTAAAAGTTTTTTGAAGTTTTGCCATAAATGTTTTATTATTTATCCATGTTACTATTTCAACAGCCTGGTCTATCTTGAAACAAGTGCAGTCACTGGTAAAAATGTTACAAAAGCAATTAGACTCTTGTTACGAATGGCTGCTTACCGTAGACATGGTTCTCTTACCGATGGATGCCAGGAATTGAAAGAAAGCGACATAAAACTTGGTTTCAATAAGTTAACTCAGAATAATTCTATTTGCAACTGCTGTACCAACTGAAAAAGAATTATAAGTATCGAGATAAAGTACTAAACTAGATTGGTATTCTGGTTTTTACGAAGATTCAGTTCCAGAAAAGAAAATTCATTTAATTATTCTTAAACAGTCGATAAAAAAATAGACACGCCGATTTTTTTCTATGTTTTGCAGTTCATTAATAAATCTAGTTATGTTAAACTCGCCTATTAACCCAGAGAATAAGATGAACTAAATTAGTAGAAAGAAAAGGACAATAGAATCGCGTTTATAGTAACAGTGGGTCGGTTTCATTCTGTCTATGGTATACTATGGTATATTAACAGTGGACGAGGTATTAGTGATAAGCAGCAAGAGACAAAAGTAACCAGTAGGTGGATCTCTAATACGAGGTTGTCACACAAAATTACTTTTGGTTTTAGAGTGACTTGGCTTTAGATTCAGGAGTGAAAAGTGAATCAGAGATGAAGTATTCCATAGCACTTAAGTCAGTCTTACAACAAGCATTCATTTGATCAGGTTGTCCATTCTTCGTAGCTTGGTGAACTGTAGTATGATTAGATATATTGACTGAGTCAAGGACAAAACGAAGCACCTGCAGAGGTTTTGCACGCGTAGCTTATTGGTTATTTATTTCGTCTTCATTCCCATACAGCAGGGTATTTTTCTTTTACGTTTTGTCAAAAGGGAAGGCAGTACCTAAGTCACGATTAGAGAGTCTCTGACGCAGTTGGGGAGGAAGTAGAACATTGTCTTCATACTGCAGTTCTGATCTGAATGCTTGGACCCTCTTAAAGGTAGCCAATGTGTCAGGTCGTTGTTTTAAATCGGGTGAGGGTTTCAGTATACCACCTAAATCGGCCATGGTAAATTTCAAACTCTAAGAGCCGAAATAAATACCGTAAGATGTTTTTTCTTTTTTCTTTTTGTATTGGTGCTTTTTATCGACTTCGAATAAATGAAAGGTAACGTTGAACTAATCGGGGTTTGAACTCAGAATGATAATAGATATTTCTTATTCCATAAAACTTAAATACATTGAACGAATTTGGGGAAATTCTGGTAACTTTTTCAAGTTTTGCAAACTGGAATACTTTTGAAGTTTATTAACTCTTGAAATAAATTTGTTGTTTGATATCTTTAGTTCCAAGCTGCTATTATATTCGAACACAACCCAATACCTGCTCTTTTATTGTAAGATATAAACATTAAAGTAGAAAGAAGAAGGCATCTCATTATTACTTTTAACTAATTTAATATAGTCAGATATCGCAGCGAGTTAGTAATTCTTTTAAATTATAAATTCTACCATAATTTGATTTCCTGACATTCATATGATAGGAAGACTATAGTTTTGTTATTACATTTCTTTTTTTGTATTGCTTTTTGCACTTTTTTTTATTTTAATGGCATACACAGTCGGGAAAGGCCTTTGAGACTGGTGGAAGTAAGGAACGTTATTCTCAGACTGGTAATTTGATTCGAATGTTTGGAACAGTGAGGACTCCGTTAAAGACACCCAAAGATCGGGTGATAGTGTTAAACCGGGTGACTAATTATGTCTGCCGCTCAAAAACAGGAACGGTCTTTCTCACAAACTTCCACACAGTTTCGTCAAACAAATTTTGCTCACAACACTGTTATCCATCCGGAGAGATGGTAAGAGCCAAATGCCCAAAGTACCAGGCAGTATTTAAGAACCCGGAACATATAGTTAAGATGAAAACCTCGTAACAAAACACCCAAGACTGCGTTAGCACGAAGAATGTCTTCCTTCAAACATTTGTGAATGAGGCAAATATGAATTATTAAACATTTCTAATGAGTAGGTAGAAGGCGGTCAAAAGATTTATTTTAGCTCCAGCACTTCAATGGCGTTTCTTTCAAAGACACAGACGGAAAAGCCTCGTGAAGGGACGTGCATAAATAATGCACAACATTTTTCTGACAATCCAGGAATGGTACTATTCACAAAAAAAAAACAACAATCATAATAATAGCCCTTTCTGCTATAAGCACATGGCATGAAACTTTGAGTGGATAAGGTTAGTCGTTTCCATCGACCCAGGTGTGCAACTGGTAGGTTATTTTATAGACCTCGAAAAGATGAAAAACAAAGTCAACATCAGCAGAATTTGAACTCAGAACGAAAACTGCTGCGCATCTGGCCCAGCGAGATAATTATTCTACCAGCACACCGCCTTAATAATCATTTCTATTATAGGCACAATGCCTGAAATTTTGGTGAGGGGTTAGCCGATTACATCGACCCCAGTACTCAGATGGTACTTAATTTATGAACCACGAAAGGCTGACAGGCAAAGTCGATCTCGGAGGAATTTGAACTCAGAACGTAAAGACACGAAATGTCGCTAAGCATTTTGCCCGGCGTGCTAACGACTCTGCTAGCTCACCGCCTTGGTGATGAGAAGAAGAAGAAGAAGAAGAAGGAGGAGGAAGAGGGGAGGGGAGAAGAAGAAGAAGAAGAAGAAGAAGAAGAAGAAGAAGAAGAAGAAAAAGAAGAAGAAGAAGAAGAAACTTTCAAAATACAAAGATCTGGAAATATAGGTAATTTTAATGTGGACCGTAAAAACGGAAACAATTCCTATAATAGTAGGCGCATTAGGTATGATAAAAAAAACATAACCAAAATATCAGGACTTACAAATGTAGATAACATACAGAAAATGCACCCCTGGGCACTGCACACATCCTAAGCACTTTCAATACAGTAAAAGAAAGTGCACCACAACACACCACAGTACATACCCAAGGCACACAGAGCTGCGTTCGGTAATGCAGTGAAAGCACGTGATACTACTACAGTGAAAGCACGAAAGATAACTACACTCCCTTAAAATTTGAAATAGGAAGAATTTGGAGCATGCGAACAGTAAAGGTCGTGCCTATGATAATTGCTGCGTTTTGATTGTTTAAGCAGCAATAGTAGCCGAGGACGTAGGCAGCGAAAGAGAAGAAGAAGAAGAAAACGAAGAAGAAGAAGAAGAAGAAGAAGAAGAAGAAGAAGAAGAGAAGAAGAAGAAGAAGAAGAAGAAGAAGAAGAAGAAGAAGAAAAATACGGACGTGGTATGACTGTAATAGGGTATTGGTGGAATCCTCTTAAATGGTCAAGTGACCTAAAAGTGCCCAGTTGTGGTTGTAATAGTAGTGATTGGAATTGTTCCGAATAAATTCATGGGTAGTGACTGTTCTGAATATATCGATTTTAATATTTGCGTGGGTATTATTCTAAGTCCCTAGTAGTAGTGTCATTTGTGGCGGACGCATTTAAAAGGGGGTTATATTTCGTGATGAAATATGAGTCTTTGCTAATGCGCTGACTGCAGGTTGTATTGTCCCTGAATTTATAGAGGGGGGAAAGTTCTGAAGCCAGGTTGTTCGTTAGTGGTGCAAATGTCGATGTGTTCGCTGAAGGCTATTTTTCTGTATTCCCGAATTTTGATCTGAGATCTATGTAGAGCCATCCTTTGACATAAACTGTTTTTTGGTTTGGCCTATGTATTGCTCTCGACACCCTGAGCAAGTTAATACATATATTAGGCTTTCCAGAGCATATGTGAAGTTGTTAGTCAGCGCATTAGCAAAGAGACATATTTTATCACAAAATATAAATCCCTTCTGAATGCGTCCACCTTAGAATAATATCGATGCAATATTAAAAACGATATATTCAGAACAGTCACTACCTATGAATTTATACGGAACAATTCCAATCACTACTATTACAACCACAACATGTCACTTTTAGGTCACTTGACCATTTAAGAGGATTCCACCAATACCCTACTACTGTCATACTACTCCCGTATTCTTCTGCTTCTTCTTCTTCTTTGCCGCCTCCGCCCTCGGTTACTACTGCTGCTTAAACAATCAAAACCATAGACTCATATCAAATATTCATTTAGGACTACTACGACCTACTACCTGCTACAAAGCCTTCATAAGAGTAAAAAAGAGACAGACAGACAGAAAAAGGAAAATGTCCCTTGTATTTGAAAACTATCGAAATATTTTTAAAACATTTCATTTAATTTTTCCACAATTTCATTGTTTTCATGCTTAAATCTAAGTTGAAAAAGTCGCAAAGACTGAAACCGGTACTAAAACGCTCTTAATGATAAGATTATTTTAGCATTTTCTACCTTGTCTTATTTTCCTTATCTTTCTATATATATATATACATACACACATATGTATGTTTATATATATACATACATATATATGTGTGTATATATATATATGCATGTTTATATATATATATATATGCATGGATGTATGTATTATATATATATATATATATATATATATATATATATATATATATATATATCTATATATATATTATATATATATATTATATATATATATATAATATGTATTTATATACATATATGTATATATGTATACATATGTATGTTTATATATATATATATACATATATATATATGTGTGTCTGTTTGTATATACACACATAAAAGACTCCCATTTTCCCGACCGTCAAACCATGTATACATATATATATATATATATATATATATATATATATATATATATATATAGTTCAAATTTATAGTAAAACAAAAGACGAAGACAGGCGTAGGAACAAGAAGGACGTGTATTGGTTTGAAGATCGGGAAAATGGAAGTCTTTTATGTGTGTATAAACAACCACACACAGACACACACACACACACACATACACGTACACACACACATGCACATTTTCTATATATTAATTTTATCTATGGTAAGCGCATTATTTGGGGGTAGGGCGCGGATCGAAGAACACAAAGAGTTAGGAAACACTGAAAATCATTTCTATAGGCGCAGGAGTGGCTGTGTGATAAGTAGCTTGCTAACCAACCACATGGTTCCGGGTTCAGTCCCACTGCGTGGCATCTTGGGCAAGGGTCTTCTGCTATAGCCCCGGGCCGACCAATGCCTTGTGAGTGGATTTGGTAGACGGAAACTGAAAGAAGCCTGTCGTATATATGTATATATATATAAGTGCGTGTGTATATGTTTGTGTGTCTGTGTTTGTCCGCCTAGCATTGCTTGACAACCAATGCTGGTGTGTTTACGTTCCTTGTCACTTAGCGGTTCGGCAAAAGAGACCGATAGAATAAGTACTGGGCTTACAAAGAATAAGTCCCGGGGTCGATTTGCTCGACTAAAGGTGGTGCTCCAGCAAGGCCGCAGTCAAATGACTGAAACAAGTAAAAGAGTAAAAGAGTATACCCAACAGTACTTTCCTTCAAAATAAAACTATAAAGCAAAGTTATAGAAGAAAGAATTAAGTAAAAAAATTCATTTACGAAGTACTACAATGAGAGCTCGAGGAAACTAATGATTAACAGATGAAAAACTCTTCGTAAAACAATCAATTATCATACTTTGCAAATATTCCCGAAATCCCTCTCAGTACACGATCTACGAAAAGGCTTGCGATAAATATTAATTATATCAAGGGAAGTAACTTTACCAATACATGAAGTTATTTCCCATGTTTGTTTGAAATATTTATTTTCTACAACGATTGATTTTATTTTTAGAAGGCGGTGGTAGGGAGGGGTTTCTCAACATTGCAATTAAAATTCAAAATTTATTTGCAAATCAACTTTATAAAAAAGAGTATGTTGAACTTAATTCATTGAAAAAATATATGCACTTTTAAATGAATATTTTGTGATAATATCAATTTATGGAAATATCTGATTTTTATCAACTGAAAATCTCAAAACGAAAAATGTTTTTTTTAAATAAAAATTTGAATTTTAAATATCCACACAAATATTGTAGCTTCACTTGAATTTAGAAAGTATCAGCAAATAACTCATGGCTCAATGAGATATAATTAGTTTCTCTTTTACAAGATCAGGTGGCGTAACGTTCTTGGTGCAGCGATGTTCTTGCAGGAAATCAACGATATGGTGTTAAGTTTTAATCAAATTTTGATTAAAGTTTTAATTTGAATTTCAGTTTCAAGAAATCTCTTTTCTATATAAATTATTCGGTTTGAAAACCAGGAATTAGAAGCCGTAGACAAAAAATGTAAAATTTAAAGAAAAACCGAGGTAATAAAATCTTGAAAGATGCAACATAATCTCTGAGAAATAAACTCCATAAGATTTCATAAGAATGGGTCTCGTCGAATCACAGTGAGATATAAATGATTCTTACAGGATAGAGCAAAACTGAGGGGAAGGCTTTACTCATGGAGAATTTATCATCATACCAGCACTTCAAACTTATGACAACTTGCAAGGGTTTCAGAAATAGATTAGTACAGAGGATGTTGGACAAAATAAAAGTGTCCAGGTAATGTATCTAGTTAAGTATAGTCAACCATGAAATTCAACTGTTTGACGGAGAATAAAAACTAGGAAAAGTGGTTAGGATGGGACCTACCTGGAGGGAAACACTCTACTGAAAGGTGGCGGCAGCGGTAGAGGGGGTAAGGAGAGGAGGAAGAAGAGGAGGAAAGGAGGAGGGGAGGAGGGGGAAGGATGAGACAGAGAAGAAGCGGAGCAGGAAGGGGAGAAGGACGAAGAGGGGAGGAGGAAGAGAAAGGGAAGAGAAAAGAAAGAGGAGGAAAGGAAGGGAGGAAAGAAAGTGGGGAAGGAAGGGCAAGAAAGGAAGAGGAAGAAAAAGAGGGAGAGAAAAGGAAGAGGGGCAGGAGGTGGAGGGGAATGATGAGGAGGAGGAGGAGGAAGAGGAGGAGATTTGCTAGCTTCGAGGATCAGACACCTTGTGAGGAGGAGCATGGCTGTTTTAACTGCGTTATAAACATTCCTCGGATCTATAATACTGTTAGTTCACTTGGCCCTATAAAATATATATATATATATATATATATATATATTGACACTACCTAAACACTGAATAGATCCTTAATGCTGTTACCATCGACCTGTCCAGTCCCTAGGTAAGGCGGCCCTGCTGGGTGAGATAGGAGTGAGTCGTTAAGCGATTTGATGCTAACCATTTGGGTAGCATTTCTTCGGTTGCAGCCTTGCATGTATGTAAGACAGAGAGAGGGGAGAGGGAAAGGTGTGAAAGAGGGAGGGTGCTGTGTGCGTGTAGTAACACCGTTCTGAACGTGTGAGCAATACTCGATCTATTTGTATGCATATACCAGAACATGTCATAAGTTTTACTGGTGGCTAATTAATTTACGAGTATTTCATTAGCATAGGCGTTCCCTTTCCCCTTCATCTTCTCCTTCGTAAAATAACAATGAAATACACTCCATAAATCTCACATTAGAGAGAATAGATCAAGAAATCAAAGAGGAGCTGCGTGAACAGGCGACGTCCTAACGACAAAAATTAATATCATAGATACAAGGTCACAGGTCTATAGGCAAGGATATAATTGATTAAATTCATCCTAGTACTTTATTTTATTGAATCTGGAAAGAAGAAGAAATTTACCTCGCTTGTATTTGAACTCAGAACGTAATGGTCTATTCTAAACAAATCAAACTTTAAGATAGAGAAAAAAGTAGTCACAAGTTTAAACCTCAATACTTGAGTGTTATTTCTGCCAACAACAAACACGGAAATAAAAATAATGGTTTCAATTTTTGGCACAATGCCAGCAATTTCGATGGCTGGGTTAAATAGATTAAATCGACTCCAGTGCGCAACTGGAACTTATTTTATCGACTCCGAAAGGATGAAAGGCAAAGTGGACCTCATCGGAATTTGAACTCAGAACATAAATACGGACGAAATGCTGTGAAGCATTTTGCCCGACATGCTAACGATTCTGAGTTTGACTGATTGGAAGAGTTAACATGTACATTCCCTGATGCAGTACTAGACAGTGGCTTTCATGGATTCTGATCTTAACTGATTGGAAGTTTTGTCAAGCACATGCGTTTGCTACAGCAAATATTCTACTCCATACCGCAGATTTGCACGTAAGTTTCTTGAGCTTAACCAGCTGAGCATGTCCCTTAGTGGCTGACGATATGTGCATCTCTGATCACCAGCAGAGTAAATAGTGGAGGAGCATGATAGCCATATGTTGAGAGGGGTTCTTTGGGGTTTTAATAAGTCACCGATGCAAACATGGAGGTTTCATTCATCATCCTTAACCTTTATTCAGGGATCTTTTGAGCGAGATGGGTTGTTTGACCTGAAGAAAATTCTAACTGGGTTCCACTTGCAAGATCATGCCCAGTTTATCTTGATATGGGGTCACCATGTCACGTACATATGATCGTGATGCTTGTGCCTGGTGAACTCTTATCAGATGGGTAGTCATGATAGGTATATTGGGCTTCGTATATTTGTACCCTACCATCACTGACAACATGCCCTACTCTCTCACTCAACAACAACAACAACAACAACAACAATGATAATATAATAATAATAATAATAATAATAATAATAATAATAATAATAATAATAATAAAGGATTATCAGGAGGGTTTTAAGCACTTGAAAGACATCGAAAACTTGTGAATACCTGAGGTAGTAACCCGCAACCCACAAATCTTACAACGAATAAGACCGAACCTGAGCCAAACCAAAATAATGATAGTAGTAGTAGTAGTAGTAGTAGTAGTAGTGGCAACAACAATAATAGTCTCCCGTGAAATTCGATGGCAAAGGTTAGAACGCTAGAAAATATAACATATCTTGTTTCTTTAAAATTACAAATGAAACCTATTACGTAATTGTTTCTGGCCACCGACCAACCTCTCATCCGTTGGATGATGAACATCAACCAAGCTGATAAACCGCATAGGCAATGAATAAGGACGAGACTGCTCAATCCACCAAACGAGCCAAGGTGGAAAAGCTCCAATCTACAAGAGCCCATTTCTATGTAGGGCAGTTTATGATGGGAAAAAAAAATCTACTCTGAAATTTGATACTATGTCATGTGATCAAATCACATGCCACATAGCTTGTTGGGCAGAGATAAACAGGAACAAAATGCATAAAAGGAGGTTTTCGTTAGTTCATTCCTTGGTAGTATTTTAAGAGTAAAACATGTGATTGGTGTGTGAGTTTCTGAAGGAGTAAAAAATTGAATACATCGGCCTGATTGAGAGGGAATAGAAAAAATCGCCCCAAACCAGAAGTTGATACGCCACTAATTACGACGCAATTAGATATATACATAAAGATGCAGTCTGTTTTCTAATATGTGTGCGGAAGTTCACTGCGAAGGTCAGACCCGATATCTTACAGAGGCTTCTAGGGTTTGTTAAACACTACGCTTCTGTTGATTATCCAGTTTCTTATTTCTAGCAATTATTATAGCGTATACGTGCCCGAGATAGGATACTTACCTTATTCTGGAGGTAGGGTCAGATTCTGAATTCTTTTTATCGTACAGCCAGGTGAAAGACAGTGCCTACGTCATTTGCGGGGCTTCCCAGATTGAAAATAGTAACGAAGAGGAAACAATCATACAATCGTTGCTATCGTAAGAAGGGATACCGAGTTAACTCCAGACAGACAGAAGAACTGGTACCGATATTTTGTAGAAGAATGAACCCTGCTGAAGATTTCCAAACACCAAGTGGTCATATCAAATAGGGAAATATCTAAAGTATGTTATAAATTAAAAACTATAGTTGATGTTAGTAAATTTAAATCCGAGTCCCAAAAGTACGAATAACAAAAATATTTCAAATGTAGTGGACGGAGAAGACGAAAGACATTTCAGCTAAGACTTAACAGCGTATGCGGCCAAATACTATTTCTTCGATATTTAACGCGTACATTGCATTTTATTGTTTGTCCTCTCTGTGTTTAGCCCCTTGTGGGTAGTAAAGAAATAGGTATTTAGTCTGCCGCTACGTTCTGAGTTCAAATTCCGCCGAGGTCGACTTTGCCTTTCATCCTTTCGGGGTCGATAAATTAAGTACCAGTTATGCACTGGGGTCGATATAATCGACTTAATCCGTTTGTCTGTCCTTGTTTGTCCCCTGTGTTTAGCCACTTGTGGGCAGTAAAGAAATAAGTATTTCGCCCGTCGCTACATTCTGAATTCAAATTCCGCCAAGGTCGACTTTGCCTTTCATTATTTCAAGGTCGATAAACTAAGTACCAGTGAAACATTGGGGTTGATATAATCGACTAGTCCCCTCCCCCAAAATTTCAGGCCTTGTGGCTATAGTAAAAAAGGATTATATGTAGCAATAACAATATGATCAGGTCTCAAGTCCATATATTCGTTATTCAAAATATTTACAATACTATTAGCAATCACTGGTTTTTTAGAATAACTAAGCTGAAAAAAGAAGTACGAATAACTAATTTTCTTATGCTTCTTACTGTAATAAATGATTACAATTCCTAAAACTGGTTTCTCCTTTTCCTTTTCCTTTTTCGGTGTTACTGAAATATCATTGGCTTCAACTAGCAACAAGTTGAATTTCCATTTTCTTTATCACTAATTAGATCTTCTTCAAAACATTCCCAGTCAACAGTTTGAGGAGAAAATCTAATTGGCAATATTGGTGCAGTTTTATTTTTGACATCATTTGAGTATCTTTGTTCACATTTTTAAAAATATCTACTAAATGATCGTATGTTTTGACTAATGAATAGCTATGAATATTTAATGCAACACTGCCTTCAGTCTTTACACAGTCATCATTTATTCATTCTGTGTCGTCATTGTTGTAGTTCATGTTAGTGTTGTTGTTATTCATTTAAGTATTGCTGACGTTATTCGTGGGTTTTGTTGATTTTGCACGTTGTTATTCTCATTAGTGGGTTTTTGTTTTTTGCAATTAAGAATTATTTTTGTGTTATTCGTTTTCGTGCTGTGACAAGGAATATTTTTTGTTGACAATAAAAAAAAAATTAGTTTTGTCTCGTTGCTTCAAATGAACAGCAACAACACAAACAGTTTTCAATCGCAAAAACTATCCCTTTGACAAAAAGAAAACGTCGATGATGACGACGGAGAGCCTGATGAACTGAAACAATGCTTTTTAATTACACTACAGAAACAACATTACTTGGAAGTCATCTACAGCTTGGTAAAGTTCATCTGGCACGTTAAAAATAAAAGGTGGAATTGACACAAATTAATTTGTACATCCAACTTAAACTAGATGTTTTGTTTTGAACGTTGTAAGTTGTGGTAATAGTCCTGAGAAATTTTGTCGTATAGAATATCCAATGCTAAAAAAAAAGGCATAGATTATATCGGTGGATGAAATTTCGTCGACACCGACGGATGGGACTGTTATATCACGTGATTTCAGTGTAAATTGCGCTTTGTCAGCAACAGGCTCTACAACCGAATACTGGATCGAAAATCCGTCGAACCGATACAGTTTAATACTACCTAAACAATCTGTGCTTTAATAGCATCTAACGTATATACGAGATGATTCCTTAGGATGATTACCGCAGTATACGGCGTCCAAAGCAACATATCCAATTTATGTTGGATGTGCATACAAAGTTTGCTTCTGTCGCTTTTAGCTAAGTTATACACAGCCCGCCAGTTTTCTGCAACATCACTTTTCATAAAGATCTGTGTGGAAGCACTCCGTCGGTTACGACGACGAGGGTTCCGGTTGATACAATCAACGGAACAGCCTGCTCGTGAAATTAACGTGCAAGTGGCTGAGCACTCCACAGACACGTGTACCCTTAACGTAGTTCTCGGGGATATTCAGCGTGGCACAGAGAGTGACAAGGCCGGCCCTTTGAAATACAAGGTACAACAGAAACAGGAAGTAAGAGTGAGAGAAAGTTGTGGTGAAAGAGTACAGCAGGGATCACCACCATCCCTGCCGGAGCCTCGTGGAGCTTCTTAGGTGTTTTCGCCCTATAAACACTCACAACGCCCGGTCTGGGGATCGAAACCGCGATCCTACGACCGCGAGTCCGCTGCCCTAACCACTGGGCCATTGCGCCTCCACCATAAAGATCTAACGTCTGAAACGTTAAGATTCTTTCCCTTCTTTTAGGTATTAAGCTAATTCAATATTTGTTAAAGCTTGTCCCTCTTGTCTTGTTTTTTTTTCTCTTTTTCTTTAGCTCATTACTTTTGGAATATATTTTTAACGCTTACGTGGACATCTGGTACATACATACACATACATACACACACACACACACACACACCTAGCACCTACATTCATATATATATATATATATATATACATATATTTGTGGAGGCGCAATGACCCAGTGGTTAGGGCAGCGGATTCGCGGTCGTAGGATCACGGTTTCGATTCCCAGACCGGGCGTTGTGAGTGTTTATTGAGCGAAAACACCTAATTCTCCACGAGGCTCCGGCAGGAGGTGGTGATCCCTGCTGTACTCTTTCGCCACAACTTTCTGTCACTCTTTCTTCTGTTGGCCTGCTCGCTTAGCTAGCGGGGTGGCGTCATTTGAAGGCTAAAACAATGCGAAGCGCATTGTGACCAGCGATGTGTAACAACATCTAATAGCCTGGTCGGTCACGGTGATATATATATTTAGGATTCAGGTTTTATTGAACCCTAATTATATAACGTAATGTTTTAAATATACCGTAAATGGTCTTTTTACATACTGAACACTACTTGGTAAAATAATTAAATAATAATTAATTAATTTTACCCTTTTATTATTGACTATATATATATATATACATACATACATACATACATACATACATATATTATATATACACACGCACACATATACACACACGCATATGTATATCTAACGTTAGTCAAAATGTTTGTCTTCGGTTTCTTTAATGCTTTATATTTGTATTACACTTAGTTCAAACAAAAAAAAAATTCTTTGGAAATTGAGAAATTTGGTACAAGAGGGTTACATGAACATTCTTTAACTAGAACAATTCAAGTCGACTTGCAAGTCGGCACCTGGAGAAATATGTCCATTCTAGACATTATTTATTGCTCGACCAGTGATTGATGTTTGGTTCGGTCTAGACCTCTAGAAGAAAGACCTTTGACAAAGTTACAAGCGGTGTGGCTAATCTTGCCCAGAAATGAGGGGGGAAGTTTAAAAACAGCAAAAGCACTCACTCCCTAGACTCAATCTGGTTAACGTACATTTAACAGGTTGCATTTTATAAAGTTAGACAGTCTGATTCCCTCTACAGGAACTGATCTCATTTGTCATAAGGTCTGACTGTTGCCAACACTCTATACATATAATAAATTCCTATTGTTCATATTATCGTCTCTGATACTTCTCGTGAAACTACTGCAGCAAAGAGAATGGCGCCAATTCCATATAATCATTTTATCAGATGCTGTCATTCTACGAGCGAGCGTTTTAGAAACGTTAGAACTGTTTGTGTGTTAGAAATCCTCTGACGTTGGAATACTATATTGGCAGCAAAGTCGACGCAATATTAAAGAGATGTTCGCTATAAGAGCGTTTCCATCTCTCTTCAAATGTGTGTTGTGTTTTGGTTTAAAAAAACCATTATTTTTCCAATCCAAGCTTTGGTCAGACCAGGATGACATAACAAGGATCGAGATAGCATAACGGTGAATATATTTTCCTAAATATTATTTGTATCTGTAACATGACTAACCATGCATATGCAGAGGGAGAAATGGAAGTAGATAGAAGTTAACATCTCTATTTACTTCTTTCACTATTTTCAGTCATTAAGACTGCGGCCATGCTGGGGCACCGTCTTGAATTCTTAGTTGACTGAATCGACCCCGGTATTTATTTATTCTTCTAAGGCCGGGTGCCTATCCTATCGGTCTCTTTCACCGAACCGCTAAGCTACGGGTACGTAAACACACCAACACCAGTTGTGAAGTGGTGGGGAGAGGGACAAAATGACACACGCACATAGATATATACGACGGGCTTCTTTTAGTTTCCGTCTTCCAAATCCACGCACAAAGCTTTAGTCAGCCCGAGGCTATAGTAGAAGACACTTCACGCACGCAGTGGGACTGAACCCGGAACCATGTGGTTAGAAAGCAAACTTTTTACCTCACAGCCACGCCTGCGTTTGCTAGTATATTGACAGATAGATAAATTGATTCACTAATAGATAGATAGATAGATAGATAGATAGATAGATAGATAGATAGATAGATAGATAGATAGATAGATACATACATACATACATACATACATACATACATACATACATACATACATACATACATACATACATACATACATTATTATGGCTGCCCCCTCGTTATCGAGTATGGCCATTGCACGAAGCTTAACTGTTACTGGTGCTGTGATCAAATGTGACTTTTTAGCCCAGCTAGAGATCTACAATGTCTTGTACAAAATTGGCAACTAAAACCTTTACTGGTAATAGCCGGCTGTAGTTGTAACTAGGCTTCATGTACCTTTGCATGTCGTTTAAGTCCTCCTGCCGAATTACACTCTCTTCCACATGCCCGACAGATATGATTAGTATGGTGTGTTACACCACCACCAGTGGCCAGGTTGTCACTCATCTGTCTCGTTTTATGACTACGAAGATGACTCATGAGTCCAGCTTTACTGAGGCAGGGTCTTGCACAGACATTGCATGTCAGAATCAAAGGAAGACATACATACATACATACATACATACATACATACATACATACATACATACATACATACATACATACATATGTAACTATATGCATGAGAATGCATACATAAAACAAAACATATAAATCTGCACGTATACATATTTACGCATATACAAAAATACCGTGTTGATGTTGTTGAAATTCAAATAAAGGAGCCTTGGATCTAGATTAGGAACCGACTCTTTCTCTGTTAGGAAGAAATTTTGAAATAAAACTGAATTATGACATACATATAAATATCTATTAAAATATACGCATCAATCATTATTCAAAATTAGAATTTTCTTTGCACAGTGGTCTGTTGTGACAGGAAGGAGTAAATTTCTGGTCATCTCATGATCACTGTTGTCCATCGATGGGAGAACATCCCCACTTTCAAGCCACACTCTCTTGCAACGCAAGCTGACCAAACACTTTACAGAATTTTAGCTCTGCTTGCAGGGCTTAACAGTGGTACCTATTTGGAATTATGTAGAGTTATACGATAGTATTCTGGTATCTTGACCATGGCATATTAGGTTGAAGTATATACCCCTGTGATACAAACCTGTAGTTAGGTGGATTGAACTTTTTTCTTGAAAATACATTAAACGGCATCCGGGAGTTCATGAACTCTAAGGTGCATGGAGTTACCACTTCGTCACCACTTCTCAAGGTCCACTCTGGTCCGGGAAGTAATTTTTAAGGACTCCAGATATTGGTCAAGTAGTAGACGATTTTGTGACTAAAGCTTACTGGAATCGAGGGAGAGCTTTTTCCTAGACATATGTCGCACAAACCCATTGGTGCATGGACATATTCTGCTGTTAGGTAAACAAATCCTACGTAAGGGTTAGATAACGCCTATGTCTCAAGAGTGAGATTGTGTGATTAGAAAACTAACAGGGTACACTCTAATTTCCAGCAAATACAGCCTCTACTGTATCTTTCCCCAAAAAAATCGTGAATATCAGACTTTGGCATGGAATCCATGCTTGTTAACGTCTATAGATATGGAACAAGAATGAGAAATACTGCACCAATACTATTTTGTAGCATTAGGTCAGGCCCCTGTATTCATTGATTTTTCTCTCCTCCGCGTTACAGGCGACGACACCCGGGTTTGAAACAATTTGTAACATGTAATATATGTTGATATTGATTACAGCGCCATCAATTCATCGCACGAGAGTTCACCGCCATCAATTCACCGTGAAGAAAATTTACTGTGAACTCTAGAGATTAAAAATAAGGTTTATTTATTTATTTTTTTTTTACTGTGAACTTATCTCTCCGTAAACTTTCCTTGTGGTGAGCTTTCCTCATAGTGAACATTCTTACAATGAACTGTCTTTGCAGTGAACGGTAAACTTACTGAACATAGTTGATATTTGATTTTCTTCCCCATAAACAGTATTGTTCTTTTTAAAAGGGTAACTTGTACACACACACACACACACACACACACCACACACACACACACACATACACACACATACACGTATGTCTGTATGTATACGCGTAGCCACTACACACTTTTTTTTTCTGTGTCCCTTTCTGTAGAAGAGCGTAGGCTCGAAACGTAAAAGACTTCTTCAATTCCCGAGCGTTATACTAATGCATCTGTTTGTTTTCTACACCACCTGTCTTCATCTTTTTTTTTTTTTCGTGAACTCTCCCCTATATATATATATATATATATATATATATATATACATATGCATAAATTTATTTGTTTATTTGTATCTACATCCGTAAACAAATAGATGAGTTTGGACTCAATGAAATGCGCACACACATCACACCCAAGAAAGATCGATTATTCGATTAACAGTGACAGAAACAGAAAATCTGTTTACAAAGATGTGTGTAACAAACGTGAAGGCGGATCGGAGAGTGATTATCAGATCTACAAGTTCCTTTTGGTAGGTAAGTAGGCTCTCTCACTTATATTGCTTATAATAACTCTTATAATGTTTACTTATACATAACTTACTAAAAATTCTCTCTCTCTCTCTCTCTCTCTCTCTCTCTCTCTCTCTCTCTCTCTTCCTGTCTAAGATACACCTCTCATTAATTAATAATTACTGATCCCAGTAAGGCGGCGAGCTGGCAGAAACGTTAGCACGCCGGGCGAAGTGCGTAGCCGTATTTCGTCTGCGGTTACGTTCTGAGTTCAAATTCCGCCAAGGTCGACTTTGCCTTTCATCCTTTCGGGATCGATAAATAAAGTACCAGTTACGCACTAGGGTCGATATAATCGACTTAATCCGTTTGTCTGTCCTTGTTTGTCCTCTCTGTGTTTAGCCCCTTGTGGGTAGTAAAGAAATAAGTATTTCGTCTGTCCTCACATTCTGAGTTCAAATTCCGCCGAGGTCGACTTCGCCTTTCATATTTTCATGGTCGATAGAATAAGTACCAGTCGAGCATTGAGGTCGATATTATCAACTTACCCACTTCCCTGAAGTTTCTGGCCTTGTGCTAAAATTTGAAAGCAATAATTATTATCTAATGATGCTGTCGTCACACTAGTTTACCGTTACAGCTAAATTCTAATCTGTGTTTTATTTAAATAGTTATTTACTATATATGTCTATATCGTGAGCAGAAATATGAAACGAGTACTTGTCCTTTGGTGGTATGCTCTACACTGCTAACAGATTAACCTGTATGAGCTGAGCATGTTTTTCGCTGGCAGAAGAAACCAGCCAATGCAAGTCCTAAAGAAACTCATGTTGATCCCTTTTTCGGCAGCAAAGGCATCACTTACATCCACTGGGCTCATTTTTGCAAGACGGTTCACAAAGAGTGTTTCGTGAAGGTTTTGAGGGAGCTCAGGAACAAATTTCGTTGCAAGAAGCCAGAGCTCTTCCACTCGGGTCGGTGGCACCTGCACCTGGACAATCCACCAACCTGCAAATTCCATTCTGGTAACAAACTACTTGTTGGTGATGGGCATCAAACCTGTCCCTCACCCTCCCTACACCCCAGACCTTGCTCCCTTTGACTTTTTGTTGCTCTTCAAGCTGAAGGAGAACCTCAGGAGCAGTCGTTTTGAAGACATTATATAGGAAAATTTCAGTAGCGCCTTTACGAAGAGGCTTGAGCGCTACTTTGAATGCGATGAGAATTTTGAACTTCTTTGACATGTTTCTCCTGAAAAGATTTCTAAACTTCTGGAATGATCTTCATCTTAAAAGGGCAAAGACACTCTTTGATCATGAATGACCATGGGATTGCACCTAGAAAGTTACCCTCCGAGGCGTAAGTCCGGGCAAGGTTGTCGCCCATGCATGCCAGCCTCCCCTTTCTAAGCCACCGATGTTCTCCAAAGGAAAGGCAAAGGCCGATACAGCTTTGCACCAGTGACGTCGCAACTCATTTCTACAGATGAGTGAAATGGAGCAACGTGAAATAAAGTGTTTTGTTCAAAGACATGCGCACAGCCCGGTCCGGGAATCGAACTCACTACCTCTTGATTGTGAGCTCGACGCTCTATGCACTGAACCATATACTATCAAATTCTATGAAGATGGCCATAATTTAGCAGGAAAATAATTGTCTCTACCTGATTTCCTGTTAATCTTTGAAACACTTTTCTCTTTATATTTAATATCACTGAGTAATTAACAGCCATAGTTTGCTCACGTTAATTAGGAATTTAATGAAAATATTTGCAGCACGGATTTTTGTCAGTGAACAGGTCGCGGATTTTAGCGACGAAAATATTTTGACAAATTAAACTTAAATGTTGAAGTGAATCGAACGGCTTTTGTGTGTTTCTTAAATGGCTTATAAACACCTTCCACGCTGCAATTGTTTTCGTTTCAGCACACGGTCTCAGATCAAATTACTTGCTATGCGAGTACATCTCCGTAATTTGCTAGTTCAAATTTCAAAAATGACAAAGTCTTCTTCAGTTTACTATCCGCTGTTTTACTTTCGTTCCATAATAATCTCATTTTGCAGCAAACCAATAATTTACATTTTCATAGGGCTGTAGAAACAAGGAAGCTCTAAAATTTCTTATTTTCGACGATGTTAGCTTAATATATTAACTAAGTGCTTGTTAGCGAAGATGTTGAATGGAATGATCTTGAGACAGTTTGGTTACGAAGTGACATTCTCAAGCAAACACGCAAGCGCACAGTTACGCCTACGCGAAACGATATCTATTACAAATAAACAACACCAAAGCAATGGTTTTCAACCTTTCGTCTCTCGACTGCATCTTTTATGGAATGGTGTTTCACAAACGCTCCTTCATCATCTTTAATATATAAACAAAAATCAGTAAATTATTTTAATGAAACTGAAGCTAATTTTACTCAGTGGTTTATTATCCATATTTTCTTATATTATTCCATCCAGAATGAACCTGGTTTTACATACTTGTGTGTACTAGTGCCTCCAGTATATAGTTTTTACGAAAATTACTAAAGGAACTGAAGAAACTTCATTGGACTTTGACGCATCATCAGTCATAGTTTTACTCATTAACAACCTAATGTCCTACTTAAAATTGTAATCACGGTTTCAAAATTATTTTCTAAGAATAAGGAAAATCACAATTCTAAACATTCTTGACATTTGTCGACCCTTACATTACAAGACTACCACTCAGATAATGGACCACTGGGTTTAACAATATATCTTTGACGGCATTGTGCAATATAAATCCCAACTAACTTCCTTTTTTTATTTTGTTCTTATTTGTGTAGCAGAGTTTTAAAATTTCTTTGTTTTAAGTTTTTTGCCAGCTTTCACATTCTCCGTTTCGGAGGACACATCTACTTATAACTTTTCGTTTTGGGACATTTTACTTTTATTTTTTTGAATTAGTTATATTAAACATGGGAGATTAGCAGTTTGGCAGAAAAAATACATTTTAGAGTTATGGGTTAGAATTTTAGGGTTTTAAGTTTCGGGCTTAGGGTTTCGGGGTAGGATTTAAGATTAGGATTTTCGGGTTTACAGCTAGAGTCAGAAATTTAGGATGAGCATCAAACGGTGAAAGCAAATAATAGAAAACGAATGAATTTGTCAATTTATTTTTTCTTTTAACATACAGATGCAATATATAATGTTTAAAACATAAAAATCCTGAAAAAAATCCATTTCTAAATGAATTAAAAAACAAAACGGTACGAAAGAAAGGATGTTCATGGCACGAATCATATATATATTGTATATTATTATAAATTTCATATATATTAAGTATAAATTGCTTTCAAATTTTGGGATAAGGCCAGCAACTTTAGGGGAGGGATTAAGTCGATTACGTCGACCCCAGTATTTAACTGGTACATGTTTTATCGACTGCGAAAGAATAAAAGGCAAAGTTGATATCAGCAGAATCTGAACTCAGAATGTAAAGACAGACAAAATGCCGCTAAGCATGTTAACCGGCGTGCTAGCGATTATATATATACTACAGTATTCTTTTCTACTCTAGGCACAAGGCCCGAAATTTTGGGGGAGGGGGATGTCGATTAGATCGACTCAGTACACAACTGGTACTTAAATTATCGACCCCGAAAGGATGAAAGGCAAAGTCGACCTCGGCGGAATTTGAACTCAGAACGTAAAGATAGACGAAATACCTATTTCTATTTCTTTACTACCCACAAGGGGCTAAACACAGAGAGGACAAAGAAAGGACAGACAAAGGGATCAAGTCGATTATATCGACCCCAGTGCGTAACTGGACTTAATTCATCGACCCCGAAAGGATAAAAGGAAAAGTCGACCTCGGCGGAATTTGAACTCATAACGTAACGGCAGAGGAAATACGGCTACGCAATTCGTCCGACGTGCTAACGTTTCTGCCAGCTCGCCGCTAGTTCTCCAGTATTATATAGTCATACAACATGAATGAAAAAGATATGCTTTTGCCACTGTGATTAAGATCAGGAAATGTCGCAGAGGTACAACAATTATAATTTTACTGTTTACACATTTCATGTTGCTTATACAATTTTATTAAGTTAAATCAAATTTTGAAAATAATTAGATTTATTAACTAAAAACAAGATTTTATAAAAGCTATTTCTCATCAATATATTTGCAATAAATATGTTATCAGTAAAAATGATATCATTAAACTAATATTCTAGTCATGATGTGTGAAGAAAACAATTTACAAAAGACGACAAAATTTTCCTAAGAGTTATATTTTCATCTTATGAGTTAATTATTCAAACCATTGCTTTTCTTATTCTATTTCCTTCATTTTGTTTTATTATGTAATTGCTTGGAAAACTCTACGCTTACGCGCACTCGGGATAAGCTCCACGTGCTGAAAAGAGAAAACATCTGTTAAGGGTATCGCATGTCAGTTATTTAGAAGTTTGATTTTGTTCCAAAATACATATTACAGCCACTTTGAAATGCATCGCCAATGATGTTCTTAGGATTTTTGGTAGTTTCGGGTCATTCAGCATCAGATCCCGCAACTCTGCCAGGTTGATCCCATCGGAGTTCAGCTAGTCCCGGCTTCCTAGCAGCAATAAGCCATGAGTCGACCCTCTTAATGCAAAGTCATCTAAGAAGCTTTCTCCGCAGCTTTAACCATTTTACTGATACGGTTATTCATTGCTAAAGAAAAAAGGATAAACCAATTATCTAGCTTACCTGAGCAGTTTTTCTTGGGCAGTGTTTTTGATAAACTTTATATATCCAATAGGTGGAGGAGACCCCCATCGGTCATGAATGGCCATGGGATTGCACCTAGAAAGTTAGGTGCATGTCAGGGCAAGATTGTTTGTGGAAGGCTAGCAGTCGCCCACGCATACCAGCCTCCCCTCTCCACACTACTGATGTTATCCAAGGGAAAAGCAAAGGCCGATACAGCTTGGCACCACTGATGTCGCAACTCATTTCTATAGCTGAGTGAACTGGAGCAATGTGAAATAAAGTGTCTTGCTCAAAAACACAACACACAGCCCGGTCCGGGAATCAAACTTACAACCTCACGATTGTAAGCTCTGCGCTCTAACCACTGAGCCATGCGCCTTCACTATATGTCCACTATACAAACAATACTTAGGTGACCGGTAATGAAGTCACAGGGGGAAAAAATGTCACAGTAATAAAGCCATAATTTTGGCTAGGAAAAAAAGTCTCAATTAATTTATGGGATCTGGACAAAACTCCCCTAGGACAAAACCCCCTCGGACAACCCCCACTCCAACCCCGGACAAAACCCCCTGTGCCTTTTTTTTTCCAGTGACTTTTTTTTTTACCTGGATTCAATATTTATGTCGTCCACTCATTCGGTTGTATGAGACTTGCAACTCTTACTCTCCCACACTCTTAACTCTTACCCTTTATCTTTCTTTCTGCTGCCTGTTCTTACTACTTTATCCCCTTTAGTAATCGCAAATGATTGCTGTTTCACAGAGTAGAAGTATAATTCTGATGACATAGTATTTTACTGGTACTGACAAAGAATAACGGTTTTTTGTGGGGGAAAAATGTCTAAAATGTTTAATTATAAAGTACTTCGGGAAAGAAATTACAATAGCACGAATCGGTTGTATTTACAAGGGAGGTAACTTTGTATGTGTATTGAAGAATGGTATAAAAATCGCCTCTTTCTGCAAGCCATTCTCTCTCTTTCTCTCTTTTTTCTCTCTTTCTTTCTTTCTTTATTTATTTATTCTTAATTTCTCTGTTGTGTAGCTTAGACATATATAACACATGCATACACACACATTCGAAGAAAAAGTGAAGATGGTAAAAGAGTAGAAGTTAAATAATAATAATATAATAATAATGAAATTATTGTATACAGTGCTCAGGTGCACCACAACTTGTCAGAAAGTGCATATAAAGTACATGCAGTAATGTAGAAATGTCTGGAAAGCGAACAATGTATGAGTCATACATGCTTGTGTGTGTATGGAGGGGAGAAAATCAAGTGTAGTGTTGGCGAATCTCAGGAAGCATGGAAGTTTTGAAGGATGCAGTGCTCCGACAACTAACAACTTATGCCGGCAGTTTGTTCCATGCTTCAGCAACTCTCAGCGTGAAAAAGTGTTTCCTGAAGTCATGGGAGCTATGCTGTTTTCTTACTTTGTAAATATGTCCACGGGTGTTAGATGGGTGGAGTTTGAAAAGGTGCTCAGAGTTATTGTTTGTACGATGGTTGATAATTTTATGGGTGTCTGCCAAGTCAGCTGCCAGACGTCGGAGTTTCAATGTGTCCATGCCCAGGGAAGTAAGGCGTTCAGGATATGGCAAATGCCTGATGGAGGGTATTCTTTTGGTTGTACGTCGCTGAACAGCTTCCAGACGATTGATATCCTGGGCAAGATAGGGGTTCCAGACCGGTGATGCAAATTCCAGGTGAGGTCTTACCATAGCTATATAAAGCCGCAGATAGATAGCCGGAGAGCGGCTCACAAAGGATTTGGTGAGTGATGCCAAGACACCCTCAGCCTTCTTGACAATTTTAGCGATGTGTTTTGTCCAACGCAAATCACTGTCGACAATAACACCCAGGTCACGTTCACATGAAGACTTTTTGAGACTAGTGTTGTGGAGGGAGTAGGTGGACGCTGGGTTTTTCCTCCCAAAATGCATGGTGGTACATTTGTCCACAGCCAGCTTGAGTTGCCAGTCCATCATCCACTGCTGCATTGTGTCCAGGTCTGCTTGCAATAGAGATCTATAGTGTACAGGATTTGACCTCTTTATTTCGAGGTACAGCTTGATGTCGACAGTCTATCATATCTCTCTCTCTCTCTTGCTCTTTCTCTCTCTCTTGCTCTCTCCCTCTCTCTCTTGCTCTCTCTCTCTCTCTCTCTCTCTCTCTCTCTCTCTCCTTTCCACTTCACAACAAACGAACCAACCAGACACCAGCACATAAGAGTTGTTAAATAATTATACTTAAAGGAAAAAGTTTTAAATGCTTATATATATATACACACACACCGTATTTTAATGTGTATAAGGAACCCTTGTGTATAAGGAACCGTCTAAATTTTGGGGCTTAAAATTTGGAAAAAGGTTTTGTAAGGGATTATAATGCTATCCATGTATAAGAAACTCCCATAGTTTTTAAACCTAATTTTTGAAAATACCGTGTATGTGTGTGTGTACATATATCCTAAAATATACTGTAGTAAGGTGTGTTTTCTTTTTGCCGCCAGGAGATGCATCAGTGGGAAAATCAAGTTTCCTAAACCAATACATTGAAGGAAAAGCCCCATCAACGTTTATACCAACGATTGGTATCGACTTTCGGAACAAGAAACTGGTCAGTACTGCTGGACAGAAGCAGTAGGGAGGAGAGGAAACAGTTTTGTATTCCTTTACATTTTTAAGGATTGTTTCAATGAAAAGTAGCTTTCCTAATACAAACACATTCTCTCTCTTTCTCTCTGTCTCTCTCTCTCACACTTTCATTCTTTCTCTCTTTCTCTCTGTCTCTCTCTCACACTTTCTTTCTTTCTTTCTCTCTCTCTCTCTCTCTCTCCTCTCTCTCTCTCTCTCTGTGCAGACAAACAAAAACACATACATACATACATACATAAATACATGCATACATACATACATACATACATGCATACGTACATAAATACATACATACATACATACACACACACACACACACACATACATGCATGCATGCATGCATACATACATACATACATACATACATACATACATACATACATACATACATACATACATACATACATACACACACGCACATACACACAGGAGCTTTGGCTCATTGTCGGCTGTGTACTCGGCAAGCTCGTCAACATTAAAACATGTCTCACGCAGCAAATGTGAAGAGAGAGTGTTTGTGCCTTCCCGGTTTGTTGAAGGTAGGCCATAGACCGGCAAGGCACTACCGCCCATATCAAGTACAGTATCTTCGAACGTAGTTTGTTACCACACAGCCACACCTGCCCCTATGTATGTGTGTGTGTGTGTGCGCGCGTATGTGTGTATGGGTAGATATATTATGCATGTATATATGTGTATATATATATGTGTACATATTACATGTACATCTATATATATACATCTACACATAAAATACAAAATACAAAGTTATATCTTGATATCGCTAGTGATAAAAATACTCAAAATATATAACAGACTGGAATTGTAGGCCCGTCTCTTGCAATTTCGATCAATTGGATCTTGTCCTCCCTCTTGTATAGAAGTGTATGGCTGCAGCGAAATTCATTTTTGGACTTTCTTCTATCGAAGACATTTTAACAAAAATGCTTCCGTAATGACGGTGAAAATATTGTCAATTTCCCCAAACAGGGACACAATTCAATTTTTAAACAATAACCAAAGCCCCTTCTCCGAAAGGGGGAGGGTTACGGTTTACAATTATTTAACAAATGCAACACAACAACGTTTCCCTGACGAGGAACCAACAAACATGATTACAATAGTCAAACAGTAATAATAATAACAACAAACCTTTTTAATTTATCCCCATTTATGTGAAACCACTTATTCAAGTTCAAGTCATTGATGCAATTTTATACGAATTGCTAACACACACACACACACACATAATAAGGGTGAAAAATTGAATATTAATTTGATTAATATGAATTGAAAACCAGTGGTGTAGCATATAAGACCATAGCGGATCTTCCTCTAGCAAAAAAGATGACCAGTATTAATGGCTCATCCCTGTTATATAAATACTTTCACTTTAATAGTTTCACACTTGCAAAGAGAAAGTAGGAGAAAGTGTGGTGGTAATAGCAAGAGTAAACCATTTGAAATGAGAGAGGAAAATCGTAAAATATTGAGTTTTCTCGAATTTTTGCTTAATTGGGGATCAAATTGAAAAAACTTTACATGCCATGACCCAATCGAATCTACTTGGAAAAATCATAGGTAAATTCCAATTGAAGAAATTCTATATTGTAGAATTGTATTAAAAAGAAACATGGGAACAGGCAGAGAAAATCTGCCTTTTATCATGAGATGCATACATACACACAAACACACTCACATACATACATACATACATACATACATACATACATTTATCAACCCCGAAAGGATGAAAGGTAAAGTTGACCTCGGTGCAATTTGAACTCAGAACATAGCGACCTATTATTATTGAAGCAACGTAAAGCGGTGAACTGACAGGATTGTAAGCATGCTGGACGAAATGCTTAGCAGTACTTCACCCGTCGATATGTCCTGAGTTCAAATTGCACCGAGGTCGACTTTACCTTTCATCCTTTCGGAGTCGATAAATTAAGTACTAGTTGAGTAATCGACTATCCCCCTCCCCCTAATTTCAGGCCTTGTGCCTATTATAGAAAGGATTATTGGAGCAACAGGGTGCGTACCAAGACGCCTTGGGCAAAATATAGCTGAACTTGGGTCTTGAAGCAAGAATGCACCACCGTAATTCCTAAACTTCAGATATCTGGGTCGATAAAAATGTGCAAGACAGTCTTAAAATTTAAAGAATGATAAATAAAACAGATGCTTTCCTTCACAACCTTTCTACCAAGCAGGTGAGAGTCAAAATTAATCCTAAACTTAAACGAGGGAACGAAAATATACATGCACACATACATATACACATACATACATAAACACATACGTAAGCAAATATGTTTGTAGTTTATGCTGAAGAATTACAAAAATAAGGAAACTTGACGCTTCTGCCACTAGTAGAACAACATCTGACAACCAAAGAATTCACCATGGTGACCAATAATCTCACTAAGTCATCTTTTTAATCTCTGAAGTTCTTGACCGTAATTAATCATTACGAGAATGTGTTTTCTCCTGTCTTCAAGTGTAATTTGAATTATTCTTCTACTCTTCTACTTGTTTCAGTCATTTGACTGCGGCCATACTGGAGCACTACCTTTAGTCGAACAAGTCTACACCAGAACTTATTCTATCAGTCTCTTTTGCCGAACTGTTAAGTTACGGGGACGTAAACACATCAGCATCGGTTGTCAAGTGATGGTGGGGGACAAACACAGACACAAAGACACATACACATAAATATATATACATATATATATATACGAAGGGCTTCCTTCAGTTTACGTCTACGAAATCCACCCACAAGGCTTTGGTCGACCCGGGGCTATAGTAGAAGAAACTTGCCCAAGGTGCCATGCGGTGGGACTGTATCTAGAACCATGTGGTTGGGAAGCAAGCTTCTTACCACACAGCCACACCTTACTTACAATAAGTATATCAATATGCACTTGCCTATTGTTTTTTTCATGCAATACGCGTACCTGGATGTTCACACCTCCACCGATACTACCACCACCATCACCACAAGTTTTCCGTTTACCTTACATAGGCACAATTCTTTAAATCTACGTAGAAGGAACCCGTAGGATAAGCTTGTGCTCATACCTTTCCTATGTCTCTTTTCTATCGCATTGTTTATAAAGAGACGTATTTGTTTATGAAAGGTCGTAACTTACAGTGATAGCTCTGAATTCTATAGAAACAGAAGATAATATATAATCTTAAAAATGAAATTATAGCACTGTTCACACGCAGTAAGACACTGTATAGATTTATAAACTTGTATTTTGTAAATGGCATTTTGGTATGATTACAAAACAAAATAGTGTTGCCTTACCAAGTCGTTAACATTCAAAGGGTAATGAAAATGCACCATAAATGTTACCTTCCACTGGACGCTTCAGGAAAGGATGAGCTTCAATGATAGCGGTACACAGCTTGTTGGTTCACATAAGCAGATACAGTTATAGTAGCGGTAGAAGAGTCAAAAGCTCGACACAGCACGGTTATGGAAAGTGCCTCTGATTGTTGTGTATTCGAGAGGAGTGGAGAAGGAAGAGTTTTAATGCAAATGCAAAGTGATCGTCTGTGTAACAACTACTCGTTCCTTGATGTGGTGAGCAGTAATCTAGTGTGAATGACATTTAAACACGACGTGTATTGTTCAAACCTATTTATAGACACCCGTCTATCCACATATCATCATCACCATCACCATCAGCACCAATACCACCATCCTCTCCTTCCTCTTCCTCCTCATTATCATCATCATCAGGCGAATTGGAAGGGTCGCTGGAACGTCGGATAGAATATCTCGCGGTACATTTTCTGATACTCAGCGCTCTGTATCCAAAACCCACCGGGGTCAAACTTTACCTTTCACCCTTTTAGTGTCGATAAAAAAAAAATTGAAGCTACCGATTTAGGGCGGTGAATTATCAGAACTGTACGAACGTCGAACCGGTTATCTTGAGGTATTTGTTCAGGCTCCTGGTATTCTCAGTTCAAATTCCGCTCTGGAATTTGATTTGTACTTGATTTGTAGATTTTATCCGTGATCCAGCCCCTAATACCTTGGGTTGCTATAACGCAAGCATCATAGAAGACTGAAAGATACCCTCAAACCAGGGCCAGGTCTCTGGTTTGAGAGTATCATCCTCCTTCCAAGCGTCTCATCTCGTAGGCCCTGGAGCCCTGCCTTGTCTTCTGACTAAAGATTTAGAAAAACATCATCCTCATTGCCATCATCGTTGTCGTCTTCGTCTTCGTCATCATTATCGACAGCAACCACATGTATTCTGATGTGATCAAAAGAAATCTGTTCTCTGTTTTGCAGTCCTACAAATATTCTTACTCAAACGCTCAAGGTTCAGTGGCGGTTGCCTACCACAAAGTCTGTGTCCAGCTGTGGGATACAGCTGGTATGGAAAGGTAGGTAAGGTAATGGCCGAAATACAGACTTTCTTCTCTGATCAGCAACATAACCAATGGCTCTCTCAGTTGAGTAACCTTCTCCACTTGGATACTTGGTTATGGTGTTGTCGTTGTTCTTGTTATTGTCATTGGTGTTTTTATTGTTGTTATAGGCGTTGTTATTATTATTTTCGTATTTTTGTTGTTGCCCTTCTTATTGGTATTGTTGTTTCTGTTGTCATTGCTTCTTTGTTGTTGTTGTTGTGCTTGTTAATGTTCCTACTGGTGTTGTTATCGTAGCCGTTCTTGTTGACGTTAATGGTGTTTGTCTTTGTTGTTATTATTGTTGTTGCTGCTGCTGTTGTCGATGTTACAGTTGTCGTTTTTACTGACATAGCTGTTATTGTTGATGCTAAGATCCATTTCAGCTTTGATCGAACAAATTCTACGACTAGCTGTATCTCAACCGTGGCCACCCGGTTCTTTTATTTTCAAGCATAATATCTTCAAGAGTTCATTGTCAAATATGTCCTTCCTTTTTGAAATATGTGATATATGATTTGATGTAGAATTGGGTGCAATTTCTAGGATGACTACCGGCCACATAGAGACTCTTTTTATGGCCAGGTATTGTCCACGATCATTAATAGAGGCTACAGATCGTTCTTATTTTACTAAAAAAAATATTAACAAATTATACTTACAGCCAGTTATAGATATAACTGTAATGATAATGAAAATTAATTATTTGATATTATAATCTAACAATATTAATGATGTAAAGTGACAAGTATGCGTTTGAGCTAACGACTACATTAACACATGCTCTGTACCTTTGCAGTGATCTCTGTCGAAAGCTACACATTAGCTTAGCGAATTTAATCATTATTAGTGACGCAGAATATTGCAGAAGGGCCCAAAAGCCATAATGAATACCTTCAAAATCCAGGATAACAGAATTCGGGAAAGTTCTAACGAGAGAGAAATCAAAGACGGGGACATCAAAAGAAGTGTGATGAGGAAAATCATCACATTTTCAATTGAACTTTTGTTTATCTCTTTCAATCGATATATGCACAAGTTGTGTTTATATTTATACACACTGCATGTCTTAGTCAATATATGTGAGTTGTATATATATATATATATATAATATATATATATATATATAGATATATATATATATATATATATATATATATATATATTGCGAGAGAGAGAGAGAGAGAGAGAGCTGGAGGGAAGGAGAGATATTGATACATACATACATACATACATACATACATACATACATACGTAGGTGCGTGCGTGCGTGTGTGTGTGTGTGTGTGTGTGTGTGTGTGTGTGCGTGTGTGTGTGTGTGTGTGTGTGTGTGTGTGTACAGCATGTTTAATATTGATTAAATTACATCTATCAGTCAATATATGCTCAGCTTAGAGTGCTTAACCGTCACTCGTTAGCGCATATGACTTAGTACCTTGTAATTATATGAATATGTACGTATATTAATATATAAAGCTATTCCCCACCTAATTGTATGGCCTTCTTTTTCAATCAGGTTCCATTCCTTGACAACGTCCTACTTCAGAGACGCAAAAGGATTTTTCTTGATGATTGATCTGACCAATGAAAATACTTTCGTAAACGCTTTCGCTTGGTTACAAAAAATGGAAGAATATGGTCCCAGATCTGGCTACGATGTAATCATTGTTGGCAATAAAATAGATCTTGTAGACCGTCGCAAAATCAGTGCAGAGACTTTACATAAATTTGCTGAAAATCACAGGTTTGTTAGAAACAATCATCTCCTTTTAACTGTCATAAATTTGTTTTCAACACATTCCATCGAAACAGCTATGTAATTCCTGGTATATTAATATACTAATGAGTGAGGGCGCGTGGCTTAGTGGTTAGGGCATTCGGCTCATGATCGTAAGGTTGTGAGTTCGATTCCCGGCGACGCGTTGTGTCCTTGAGCAAGACACTTTATTTCACGTTGCTCCAGTCCACTCAGCTGGCAAAAATGAGTTGTACTTGTATTTCAAAGGGTCAGCCTTGTCACTCTCTGTGTCACGCTGATTATCCCCGAGAACTACGTTAAGGGTACACGTGTCTGTGGAATGCTCAGCCATTTGCACGTTAATTTCACGAGCAAGCTGTTCCGTTGATCGTATCAGCTGGGACCCTCGTCGTCGTAACGGCGGAGTCTTTTTTTAGAATATACTAATGTAGTTAATGTGCGCTTTAGAGATATCCTGTACTTAATGAGTATTTTTTTATTCATTTATAATCGAGCGTGTGTGTAATTTTTTGTTATATATGGATGTGTGTATATGTGTGTACCAGCATGTATATGTCTTCATGTGCGTGCTTGCATAGAGCTTGCATATGTGTTCTTGCATGATTGTGTGTATCTGTGTAGGTACGTGTGAGCTATAAATAGCAACTTAAATAATATAAATGCGCCCTTTTTAAAGCCTAGCCAGGCTCATGGGCCCGGTTTCCCGGTTTCAATGGCGTATGTGTTTCCCAGCTGGACGGGACGCCAGTCTATCGCAGCGTTACTCATTTTTGCCAGCTGAGTGGACTGGAGCAACGTGAAATGAAGTGTTTTGCTCAAGAACACAAGGCGTCACCCGGTCCAGGAATCGAAACCACAATCTTTCGATCATGATGCTGACACCCTAACCACTAAGCCACGCGCCTCCACAAATAGCAACTTAGTCCCGTATAATATAATGCATTACAATTCTGAAAGGGACGCGACGCATTGCACAATGAGAGCCCGAGTTACGTAATGCTTTCAGAATGAGCGACTGGATAATGAAACTGATTAGCACAAGATTGTTTCAATCTCTGACCTACAGACGTGCTGTATTCTCTATTTTTCTGTCTTGACTATTGCCACTACAGTGGTTTCTGCACTTCGAAGTTGACTGATCTCGTCCTTCTGTCACCCAATTATTCCCAGTTCATTCATCTCTTGTCTCGATCCTATTTGCATTGTATCTAAACTCCTACACAAACAATTATGTCAAGTCCCTCTTTCGCAAAACATCAGCCCTCTGGAAATCTCTCTTTGCCAGTGTTTCCCCTCCAGAAGAATATAACTGCATCTGGAGACCATAAGGCAGCCACTTCTTTCAGATCAAACTACTTAATAAAAATTTCGATCTTGTGCTTAATAAAACTTTAATTCGTACCATTATATTCCTGCTATTCGCATGGTGTCTATTCTCACTCACCTCATTATGTCATTTCCTCACCAAATGGGGAAGATCTCTTCTCCAACTTGAGACACTAGTGTCGCTGAAAATAGTTCTAAAATGCAATGAATATCTGGTTATATTCAGTAACCTTAGAAACATTAGTTTATAAATATCGTTTAATATTTCGTGAATGCAGCTTTTGGACTTATCGTTTGATATTTCACGAATACAAAGCGGCGAGCAGGCAGAATTGTTAGAACGCGGGGCAAGATGCTTAGCAGCTTTTTGTCTATCTTTACATTCTAAGTTCAAATTCCGCCGAGGTCGACTTTACTTTATATCCTTTCGGGGTCGATAAGAAAGTACTAGTTAAGCACTAAGGTTGATGGTAGTCCACTTGGCCTCCTCTCTCGAAACTGCTGGCCTTGTGACAAAATTGGAAACCAATATTTCATGAATGCAACTTTTGAAAATACGCCGAATGTATTTATTTGATTCAAATTTGACTTATTCACATGACTATCTTTACTTATCAAAAACACATTTTAGTGACTTCCAATGCGTATGTAATTACTCACCTGATATTATCTTCAAAGGGATGCACCTCTACATAACTGATATACTTTTACGTCAAAGGTGTATATCTTTACTTCCTATAAAACACATAGAAATATATCTATATTTATTTGTTATGTATTTACCCCGCCCAGACATAGTTATCTCCTCAGATTTCACCAAATAGGTGATAATGTGATCATGTGAGATCTGATTGTGCCTGGGAAGTATACATGAAGGAGGCTCACGAAGCTAAGACTGTCAAATACTTGTAGCTGGTAGAGCAGAAGTCTATGATGACGGGCGGGCTGCGAGTCAACTGCTGTAGGATATCCGGGTTTTGTAGGACGTTCACTCTGCAAAGCTCTAACAACTGTACTTGGAGATACTGGTGTAGCAAAGGGGGAAAAAGTGGGGAGGCATGCAGCCGTAGAGAAGACCACTAGATGGCTTTGGATAAAGAGGGACGACCCATGGATTGTTGCTGTTGGGGTCAAATCCTCGCTCAGCTGACTGAGAGGGTCTCATATTGAATGACTTGAAACCCCCTGGGACCCTACGAACACCATTGAGGTTGCATCCAAGAACATTCGTGAGATGTATCTTGGAACAAACGAACTATCATTTCTCGTCAGACATAGCATTCGCTTAAATCCTTCCAACCTTTAGAGCTTCCTTTATTTTGACCTATGCCCAAGCTTCTGGTGGCTTGTCTTCTCATCTTCTCAATGTGTATCCACCACATGTTATTGTTAATGTACTTGAGTCCATGTTGTATTCCAGTTTTCCACTCAATGTGTATCCAGCCCCTTTTTAAGAACTTTCCACGAACTTTTCTGTCCACAGACTGCCATATGTTGAAACGAGTGCCAAAACTGGGATCAACATCGAAGAATCTATCGATATGATGTTACACTTAGCAATATTCCGTCATAGATTATCATTCCAAAAGAAACTAATCCATGAAGAGGCAGTTCCTGCAAAACTGAGTCATAGCACCACTCGACGAATTAAATGCAGCTGTATATAGATCAAGTGCTGTAGTTAAGTGAAGCTGGTAACAGAACTTGTCAGCATATGTCTTGAGTTTCTCAACATATTCCAGCAATGGTTGCAGGTAATATATTCACATTTTTGATGTTGTTATTAAGAAAAATTTCAAAGCTCCAATCTAAATAATTCTAAAGTAATTTACCAGTGGCAAAGGTTTTCAGCACTCTATCTTAATTAACAGACATATTAAGCTTTTGCCTGCCCATGTTATTTTGGTAATTTTGTCTCAAACGTCCGTGCTTGTTTTCAGACTTTTTGTGAGCTCTTTTTCATATGCTCTGAGCAATATAAAGCGTCCTTTAAGTTTCAAGTTACTCTGTTAGTTGAAAAACATTTGGAATACGTGTCATATATGATCCATGGGTGCCAGGGAAGTATGTCCTGTGTATCACATGTAATACACATAGCAGGCAAAGGGTTCAGCAAATGAAATTTTGTATCCTTTCACACATTCACACAAGGGTACGTTCATTATCCAACCCCACCCGTTTCCATATTTCTTCATGCCTCTGGTATTTACTTCCATCCACACACTTTCTAAATTCAAGTACCTTCAGTGTAGTTTCTGTTTCCCATCCATTTATGATTAACGAAATAAATAACAGAAATATTCTGGAGGAGCGGAATGTCAATTCACCAAATTCTTCTCCTGCTTGTTTGTAATCTTATGTCGTATCACCATAACTATTTTAATTTTTGTCAATTAACTAACGCATTGTGTTAAACGATTTGGTTTTATCTCTTTAAATTTTCAGCTCAAATCCTACCAGTAATAACTATATTCAGAAGACTCTTCTCATTCACAATAATACTCTTAATTGAACGAATACTGACTCATAGGATTTAGATCAAATCTAATGTAAGCGCTTCTAATACAAAGCAGTTTTGTTAACTTTAGGATAAAGTTATACGGATTTTATGGAGTAGTTAACTGAGATTATTATTATCCTGTCGATAAAGAAAATTCTCTTTCAGACATTTAATAAACTAATTTGATGATCCCTACGGGAGAAGTGTTTTGGGATGGTTATCATTTATTGTTGTTGTTGTTGTTGTTGGTCTTCTTCTTCTTCTTCTTCTTCTTCTTCTTCTTCTTCTTCTTCTTCTTCTTCTTCTTCTCCTCCTCCTCCTTCTCCTTCTTCTTCTTCTCTTCTTCTTCTTCTTCTTCTCTTCCTCCTCCACCCCCTCCTCCTCCTCCTCCTCCTCCTCCTCCTTCTTCTTCTTCTTCTTCTTCTCTTCTTCTTCTTCTTGTTTTATATCTCCCTGTCAGCTCTGATCGAGGACATATGATGAAAGGGTTTTCAACCATTAACTCCTAAAACATTATCTAGTTTGTCCTTCCATTTTTTTTAAAGAAGGCTGATTGTAATCTGAGTAAGATTTCGCTATGATTTATACCACTTGTACCCACCATATAAATACTTCCAGACTTCCTCGTTTCTTATTACTATTTTGCAGGTGTGTGTGTGGGGGGGGGCAGGGAGAATGTAAGGGTCTGCAAAGAATCTGGCCAAAATATAGTGGAATGGTGCAATAAAAAGTATTTTGGAATTAGAATGTTACCTTGGTTATTTCTGAAAATCCTCATCATCACCCCTCACTACTCTTAGAAGTTCAACTAACATTATTCAGTATCTTTTTGTGCTTACTTTCGAGGTGAAGGGTAAGGTTTTCAAATTATATTCAGTTAATTCATTTCAACTCAAACTCGTGTTTAATGAATTTTAATTTTATATAACAGCACTGATCTTCCACATATCAAATATATCGAATCGCAGACCTTTTAATCTTATATAGCAACACTGACCTCTAACATTATACTGTATTGTTGATCTTTTGAGATTGTATCGCATCACTCACCTTTCACATAATATTTTATCGCTGGCCTTTTATGTTATATTTCTAGTGTTCTCTGTGGGCTCTCCCAGGCTACGACAACAGTACCGCTTCACTGTCACCATTCTGGTCCTCATCGTTGCTATACCTTATCCTGAGGAGAACTGTGATTAGACACGGCTCCTCAGAATTCAACCTACCTCCGAAGGAACTGGACATCAAGGGTTCAGAACGGGTAATACACATCAATAAAATATATGCAATTATTAGGAGTTCTCTCCCTTGGTTTTCTTAATAAAAACTATCATTGGCTCTAATTTTTTTATCGTTGTGAGTGTAATTTCAATTTACTAAACACATTTTTACGATTTACTATTATTATGTTACCATATATATTTAGATATAATATACATCCATATCCTAGGTATTTTAGCCCACTTTCGATGGGGTGAGGTTTTCGGATTATATTCAGCTAATTTATTCCAACTCGTGTTTAATGAAGTTTGATTTTTTTAATAATATACTGCAATACATTTTGTATGTTTGTCCACACTAAAACATAATGTTGAGTCACACAATATGTACGTTATCTTATACCTAAATATAACATATGACTGCACATTAAGTATGTTAGTTCACACTTAAATATGATATGCGGTCATACATCAGTCTATGCGGTAAATACATTTAGAACCAAAATTAGTTGATCTTTAGGAGGCAAATCACTCTGATTCGTTACATTAATCTTATTTGAGCGACAGGTAGATCTAAATGGTCCGACCTAACACCGCTGCCTCTGCATAAATTTGTATACTCGTATGTTTGTATGTTTGCCATGTGTGTGTCTGTGTGTGTGCGCGCGTTTGTGTGTGTGTACTATGCGAATATGCTTGTATATTTGTAACTATGTATGTATGTATGTATGTATGTATGTATGTATGTATGTATGTATGTATGTATTATGTATGCGTGTATGTGTGTATTTATGGATAGATGAGAGGAGCGCGAGTGGCAGGGTTGAAACCTAGCTGAATTGTTACGAAGTTCGCTTCACAGTCTTGGGGTGTTGGGTTCATCCGACTCTGCAATGTTGGGTTGTAAACCCAGTTTCCTGGAAAGCTGGTTAAATGTCAACACTGCTATTTAAAAAAATGCACGGTGTGCTTCATAAGAATGTATTATGTACAAAGACGCTGTTTTGCGCTCTCTGATTCGTTATCGGTATGGTGAGCTTAAATTTCTAAACAAAAGGGCACAACGTTACTGTACAAGAATTAAAGGTTGAGAAAGAGGCACTTTCGTTTCACACAAGAATGAGGTGAATTTCAAGAGGTAATATCATAGACCGAGTTGGAGTGAGGAAAACTTAAATGAAAGAATTATTTTTCGAGAAATTGAAAGGATAATTAATGCAATTGTCACGGGTAGTTTTATGGTGTTTTGTTGATGATGCTGTGATAGCTGGTTATGTTAATGAATGAAAATACGTTTCTTGGCTGCGTGAGGAAGTAACTGGATAATACACGCGAACATTCATCTGGAGAATTTATTGTCGCATATAAAGGCGAACCTCGCTGGCCGTTTACAGTTAACAACTGCAATGGTTACAGACCGGGTGAGATATACTGCTCTGGGATTACAGAAAGCTACTGGTACGACAACATGCGATTTACCCAACATACTTGGAATCAATTGCACTATTATCGTGGCGACGGAGGTTCTTGAACATCTGTCTGTCTGGGCCGTCTGTCTTGGCTGTCTTCCGGGGTTGTCTAACTGTGAAAATGCGCGCCGAGCGGGTTTTATACGGAACCAGAAGTCAAATTCCAGAATGTTCGAGAAAACCCAGTCCAGACATCTGTTTACGCTGGTTGGTCGGTTAATAGACAGATCACGTGGAACTATGATGGTTTGGTCGTGATGCCTGGCCGCTTTCGAATCACCGCTACTCAATCAAATTTGCAGATATACTTTATCACAACCAGTGAAATAGAACTAGCCTACCTGAATGATATTTGATTAAACTCATTGCTGTCGGCAAAATATCTCAACGCAACCTTAATACCCTTATAGTCTGCAGGAATAGATTAACATCGTTCAGAATGAAGCCTGAATTGTAGATCGAAAATCTAATGATGGATCGTTTCGACACTTTTGGGAAAATGAGGGAAAGCCTTAGACTGCTGGAAATAAAGGAACAGAGAGCACCAACAAAGTCATGATGTTAGTCTAGAAGCAAAAAAAAAAAAAAAAAAAAAAAAATTTCGCTACATGATTAATTCGGTTCTTATTTTCCCGATATTAGTGAATTGGATTATCAACTTATTCGAAATCCTTTTAGAATTAATTCCGGATCATATATGGATAATCTTCGATGGGCTGTTGTAGAATATATAACGACTTCATGGCCATAGATCTTTCTGAAACCACTTCCACAATAAAATTATGGTGTTCCATAACAACAGCTTGCCTATGAGTGTCATTCAAGAATGTGTGAAGGGTCTTTTGCTGCTCCCAGATATTTAGCGTCATTGTCTGCAATGAATATTACCAAAAAGAAATAGCATACGTGTGTGTCGCACAGAAACTGTGCCTTGAATTAAGTTACTTGTTAGAAGAGTCAGGCTTATCCATTTCATTTCTAAAATATAACATTATGTTAAACGACTAGCATATTGCTATTGTGCAGTTTTTTTTTCTTGCATCCAAACATTTTACAATCTATATTTCACAGTATGTCAACAAACACGGTAAAAAAATATTTTTGAAAGACCTCTGGGCTAACGTTTTAAAAGAAATGTAAAGATTTATTGGATTATATTGGCTGGAGTACACTCTGCCTAAAACTGGAAACAGAATGGTCACGGCAGAAATATCTTTGAACATAAGTCTAATCAATATAATGCCTAACAAGTATAGCAAAATAATATTCTATTTTATGATGCAATCGCGATCAACATTGACAAGGGTGGTAACTCCATTACATCCGATTATCTCCCTTGGTGTATTGTTCATAGAGTTATTTCCCTTAGCCTTTCTGTTTTAGTGTTTTACATCTTTCAGAGTGTAGATGATATTATTGGTTCTATGTTTCATTCCATAACGTTGCATTTCGATTGAATATCTTCGTTCGAGATATTGCTGGCAATTTAACAAGATGAGTGAATGTATCGACAATTTGAAAATTTTCTGAGAGGGATATTTGATTCAGGAAAAGTTCGAAAAGCATATTATCGAAGTCTGCAAAGTTTTACACGAAAATGTGGATTGAACAATATTATAGCAGGTTAACTATGCCAATTTTACTTTATTCATTTTACAAATTTGTAAGCATTCTCAATTGAAAAATTACTGCCCCCCCCCACACTCTCTCTCTCTGTTTTTGTTATTTTCTTTTTGAATATATCTTTCGGTTCTTCCAATATATGATTCAGTGTATTATAAACTCACGTTGATATATAATCTGCTGATGAATGAAATTAGAATTGATATTTTAAAGCGAGAAGAAAAGTATTTTCATTAATGTGGGGGGGGGGGCTGTACGAATATGGTGAAAAGATATTATCTATGTAATAACATCTCCCTTGCTCTTGGTTTCCCATTTCTCTCTATCATCTCTATTCTTTTTACTACTGTTTGTTTGAATTCGTTGTTATTATGTTAGTTAGTTAGTTAATTTGGCTCAAAAGCAAATAGCAAGGCCATGTAGGGGGACATGGAGTTAAATACAGGGTGGTGTTCATGGAAAGAGTTCAGGCCACTTGAGGTCCAGGGAGGCTTTGAACAAAGCGGTCGTCGGCATCTTCACCATCTCGTCTGGCAGCTTGTTTCACGGATCCGCAACCCAGACGGAGAAAGCTCCTCTCCTTCGATTGAGATGAAATCGTCGCAGGTAGAGCTTTTCGGAATGACCCCGCAGCCGACGCTCTGGAGCAGGAGTGAAGAACAGCTCTTTCGAGAGGTTACAGTTTCCGCTTATGATGCTGTGGGCGAGAATGAGATCACCACGGCGGCGGCGTTTTTCTAGAGAAAAGAGGTCGAGCGTCCTCAGCCTTTCTTCATAGGACAAATTTTTGAGACCATGAACCATGCGGGTAGCCAGCTTCTGGACTCTTTCGAGATGCTGTATGTCTTTGAGGAGATAAGGAGAAGAGGCTTGAATCCCGTATTCCAATATGGGTCTCACCAGCGTGACATAGAGTGGTAGGAATATGGCTGCTGTGAGCATTCCGAATGACCGTCGAATCAAGAACAGAATTCCGCGGTCGTATGTCCAAATTTGGCCAATTGTGTTTTTTTTTTGTTTTTTTTTCTCAATATAATTGCTTGTAATAGCAAAATATTTCTTTTAGTCAAACTATCGTATCCCTAGCTGCTCCAGCTGCTAAGATATCAAAAATTGCCAAAGTGTAGTACAACAGTTTTGCTATAGAATGGTGAAAATACTTTTCCGTTTTCTGAAAAAAAAAAGCAACATTTTGGACTTACAACAATGAATGTACCTTTTCCACTTGTAGCACGATAAAATAACGAAACGCGTATTGCCTGTATACTTAGATAAATATCACTTTTGAGAGAGGCGTACACCAACTTCTCAAAGTCCATGAATATCTTTAGTGGAGTTTATTTTATTACAAGCATTCAGACCAGGCTCCTAGTGGAGTGTTATCCTCACCACTCAACATTTGTTCTTCACTTGTTTCAGTAATTAGAGTGCGGCAATGCTAAGGCACCACCTTGAAGAATTATAGTCGAATGCATCGATCCCAGTACATATTATTTTATATAACCTGGTATTTATTGTATCTGTCTCTTTTGCTGAACTGCTAAGTTACGGGATGTAAACACACCAACACCAGTTGTCTGTCAGTGGGTGAGGAAGAAACGCACACACACAACACACACACACATACACATATAAATATTATATATATATATATATATGTGTGTGTGTGTGTGTGTGTGTGTATATATATACTCTTTTACTTGTTTCAGTCATTTGACTGTGGTCATGCTGGAGTATCACCTTTAGTCAAGCAAATCGACCCCTGGACTTATTCTTTATAAACCTAGTACTTATTCTATCGGTTTCTTTTGCCGAAATGCTAAGTTACGGGGATGTAAACGCATCAGCATCAGTTGTCAACCGATATTGGGGGAACAAACAGACACACAAACATATACACACACATACATATATATGTGTGTATATATATATATATATATAAATATATATATATATATATATAATATATATATATATATATATATTATATATATATATATACACACACACATATATACGATGGGCTTCTTTCAGTTTCTGTCTACCAAATCCACTCACAAGACTTTGGTCGTCTCAAGGCTATTGTAGAAGACACTTGTCCAAGGTGCCATGCAGTGGGACTGAACCCGGAACCATGTGGTTGTTAAGCAAGCTACTTACCACACAGCGACTACACATAAACACATGGATATATATATATATATATATATATATATATATATGTAACCCTACAGTCTCTTATGTGGTGGTTTAATAAAGTATGTGATTGAGTATTATCGTGTAATTCATATTTGATTTAGATGTATTTCTCCGTTTTCTTATCTTGTATATATATATATATATATATATTTGACAAGTTTCTTTCAGCTTCTGTCTACCAAATCCACTCACAAGGCTTTGGTCAGCCCAAGGCTGTAGTAGACAATACTTTGCCCAAGGTGTCATGCTGTGGGACTGAACCCGAAACCATGTGATTAGGAAGCAAACTTCTTACCACACAGCCATGCCTCCCAAGAGAAACTATAGATTATCTCTTTAAAATGTAAAACACATATGTTCCTCTTTAAAACACAAATCTCTCTACCGTTAACTTTGGTCCATCTCTATTATTGTGCCAGTTACATTTTGAACATATGTAGACTCCACTCCTGCTGTCACTCTCTTCTCTCACCTAGATATCAACAATAAAAACTTTCAATTACTCTGACTCAATGTTTTCCGTTCCCAAACTTTCAAATACATCTGCTTCCTGAAATGTGCCATCCATCAGCTGCTCATCGATCATTTCTCTTCCTGCATCAAGGACATCTGTCTCAGTTCACTCACCTCCAAAGTTATTATTCTTGATGACATCTATGCCCACATCTTTTCTTGGTACTCACACTCATCACACAGCCATGTTACCAGTGTGAAAACAGAGAAACTTTCAAAATCCCAGGAAGGAACTTCTATATGATTACTCGCCTTATTATAAATAACAGCTTAATATTCCTCACACAGCCATATTAAAAAAAAAAGATATATTGTATAATGTAGTTTTAGACATACTACTTTGATACACTAAATAATAAATACTGGTATACAATACATAATCATACACACATATAAACATACATATATACACACACAGACATACACTCTCACTTGCATTCAAATATAACAGTTTGCCCATTAGAAAATGGGCAGTTGGTAGGATTTATGCAGTTGCAGCTTGTGTTTTCACATCAGTTGTAGCAAATAATATTAACTAAGCATGTGTAACTAAATTTGATGCTATGGGAATTAAAAAGTTTATGAAGCCAATGGGTTCTTAAGAACTGATTTTGAAATAGCTGTAGTCAATTGGACCACCCTCACACCATCCAATGGCATTGCAGGTCATGGGCATGACAGCCAATGAATTTAAGGAAAGATACAATCAATACACACATTTATTTAGATGTAAGGATAGGGATAAATCCACCTCCTTACTCTGCTGCATCAGGAGACTCTGGGACTATCAAGGCAACTTTCATAACATCACAGAGAGCATCCTTAACAGAGCGCTACCTTCCTTACATGGTATTCATAATTGTCAACTCTGACTCTGTAAGAAACTGCATATGCTCCACATGCCTTTAGTACCTGGTAATAGGAAATGTTACCTATCTTGTTGCCACCAGAACTATGCACTGTTAATGAACTTCAAGTTATTTACCACTGATAACCTAGATATACCACCCTAAAATAAGCTGGCCCATATGTATTGGCAGGATATATAATTTCTGCTGCCCATTGCAAAGACGTATGAGAAGACCAGAGCTTGTATGTTGTCATCTGACAGAGTAAAGGAGTTCTTTCAAATGCTAGCTGAGGTGCTACAAGGAGGTATGCTTGCACCTTACTTGTTTGAAATTGTATTGGATTATGCAATGCAGCAGGCTATAGACAACAGTGATGACCTTGGTTTTATCATAAACCGGGAACGATCATGGAAAATGCCAGCAGTAATCATCACAGACTTGGACTTTTTTGATGATATTGTTCCTTTCTCAAGCCATGCTTGGTTCATAGAGCCAGTTTCCCCAGTTTCCTTGGCATATAGGTTCCCCACCGGTCCATCACAGGTGAGCTGCAAGATGCAGGAGGAAAGAGTGAGAGAAAGTTGTGGTAAAAGAGTCAGCAGAAGTTTGCCATTACCTTCTGCCAAAGCCGCATGGAGCTTAGGTGTTTCGCTCATAAATACACATATTGCCTGGTCTGAGATTTGAACCCCACAATCCCTCAACCGCGAGTCGCTGCTCTAACCACTAGGACACGTGCCTCCACTTTTTGATGATATAGCACTCATATATAATGAAATAGATCAAGCTCAACAGCTGCTCAACAAAGTAGAAACTGCTAAAATAGGACTGCATACAAATATCAAGAAAACAGGACATATGTCTTTAATCAATCAATTGATGCTGAACTGTTAGCTTTGAGTGGTTCCAAACTGAATGTTGTTGAAGATTTCAAGTACTTTGGTGGTTGAGTGAGCAGTTCAGAAGCAGACACCAAGATCAGGAAGGCATAAAAGTATGGACAACTTCACAAACTAAAGAAAGTTTGGAACTCCAAATTGCTCAGGCCAATTAATATCAAGCTGTTCATTGCAACTGCCAAATTGGCGTTTATTGTGTAGCAATGAAACATGGATACTGACAAAGAAATTATCAAACAGGCTTAATGGGTGCTCCACAAGGATGCTATGAATGGCAGCAATATATGACAAATGAATGCTTTTATAGAGACCTACCAAAAGTTAGCGAGAAGATCAGGCAAAGATGGCTGCGACTATCTGCTTGTGCCACTCTGAACTGAAAGCATCGAAATTAGTCTTGTGGAACCCACTTCATGGTGGTGTAAGAAGAGGAAAACGTCGACAACTTGATTGCAGATACTGGCCTAGAATGTATCCAGGATATCAAAGCAGTGATGATAAACTGAGAAGTGTGGCGGGTGGACTTTATTGCTGCAGCCCAGGTTGGAACTTGTTCAAAATAATAAAAATAATGGAGATTACAGCCTCCTATAACTCATTTTGGTCATGTAAATTCACATGTCATCTGACACCATCAAATAGGTTACCTCCCCATGTGGTAACTTTTGTCTGCTTTCCATGCTGGCATGAGTTGGATGGTTTGACTAAGGACTGGTAAGCCAGTAGGCTGCACCAAGCTCCAATCTAATCTGGCAAGGTTTCTACAGCTAGATGCCCAACCACTCCAAGAGTGTAGTGGGTGCTTTTTACATGCCACCAGCACGGGAGGCAGTCAGGGGGCACTAGCATCAAAAGACAACTAACTGATACTAACATCTTATCTGTCCTACCATATGTAGTATTCAATGTAAAGAGCTGATGTCACTGAAATATCCTGCAGAATACAAAGTGACACCAACATGTAGAACTATCAATAAAGTAACTGATGACACTATGATAGCAAAAATAACCATGAAGTCATTCTAAATTTCTTTCAAATTCTTTTCTCTTTCTGATAATGTGGACATCTGATGATGTGGATGTCTCCTATACCCATGAAACTTTAAGTAATGTTGAGCTGTGTCAAAATGTCATTGCATATGTGCAAGTGTGTGTTGCTAGACATATAGTTGTGTTTGTGGATATAGGTGTGTGTGGTGCATTTGAGGAAGAATTTTTCCCCTCTTCTCCATTTCCCAAATACCTTCACTTGATACTTTTAAAAATTTAGAATACTCAGAATCTTTTATTATATATTTTTGTAATGATTAAAATATAGAAGCCAAGAGTCTTACTTCTGGTGAAAAATCTCCAATTCAATGACAATAGTAAGCACTCTGCCATTATAAACTTTAAACGTAGTTTCTCATTGCTTCAACTAAAACATAGTTTGGCCATATAAATTTCCATGTGTGTAATATATGTGTGCATATATATGTATATGATCAATATCCACAATAATGATGATGATGGTATATATATCATCATCATCATTTAATGTCTGCTTTCCATGCTGGCATGAGTTGGATGGTTTGACTAAGGACTGGTAAGCCAGTAGGCTGCACCAAGCTCCAATCTGATCTGGCAAGGTTTCTACAGCTAGATGCCCAACCACTCCAAGAGTGTAGTGGGTGCTTTTTACATGCCACCAGCAAGGGAGGCAGTCAGGGGGCACTAGCATCAACCACATTCGGATGGTGATTTTTACGGACCACCAGCATGGAGAACCAGTCAGGTGACACTGGCATCGATCATCCACGCTCATATATATCATCATTGTGGACACTGATCATATACATACATACATACATATATATATATATATATATATATATTACGGAGATGTACTTGCATAGCAAGTGACCTGATCTGATATCGTGTGCTGGAACAAAAATAATTGCAGCATGGAAGAAACACAAAAACCATTAGATTCACTTCAACATTTAAATTTAATTTGTCAAAATATTGTCGTCGCTTTGAGATCGCGACCTGTTCACTGACAAAATTCTGTGCTGCATCTGAGAAAGTAACAGTTAGTTCATGATATTTATGTATGTATGTATGTATGTGTGTATGTGCGTATGTATGTATGTGTGTACATGTATGTGCGCATGTATGTATGTAAGTATGTACATATGTACTTATGTATGTGAGTATATAGGAGAGTGTGTAGACGTGTCTGGGTGTGTGTACATGTGAGCGTATGTTTATGTACTGATATGTGACAGTTCAAGTTATATACATGACTGTTACTTTGTTGAAGGTTGTATATATACACCCATATACATGTATATAGTCACACACACACACATATATATATATATATATGTGTGTATGCGTTTGTCCCTCTCACCACTGTCTGAACACGTTTGACCGTAGATCTGTTGTATCTAGGCTGACCTGTGTACTAAAAAGCAAGGAAGGACACGTTAGAAGGTGCACATCTAGAGAAACTATGCCTGAATAGAATGCTTTCATATCATAACTGGTACAGCTATGATCATAGGTCTGCTTGATTAGAGATGACCAAAGGTTTAACAACAATAATATAACAATAAAATTAAGACCAAACACTTTTTAATTTTCCTCAATTTAATTTATTATCACATCTTTGTATACTTTCTTTTCATGCAAAAAAAAAAACAAAAAATTCAAGAGATACAGAAAAGCTGCTCTGATTGGTCATTTGCAGGGTGACGTTGCAATGGGTACATAACTCTTGAGAGCTGGCAGCAGAGGGCAGCACTCTACTGCTAGCCATTTTTTTTAACCTTTACAGCATCACATCTTTTCACTGATTATAATCTTTTTTTTTTACTTTTTTCTTTATATTTTCTTTTTAATTTTGTGAAATATTTCAGAATAACAAACAACTTGAGAGGCTTTGTGTGTGCATGTGTATTTGTGTGTGTGTGTGTGCTTGTGTGCACACGCATACATAATTCTAAATACCCCTTTCTATCTATCTGGTCAAGACTACAAATCTAAAATATATATACACAGGATTTACATGTGTATATACATTGATTTATGAGTGTGTATGTATGAGTACAAACACGTGTGTGTGTGTGTAAAGGTGAAACTCTGTGTTTAGGATAAAGTACTCAATACATAAAGAAGAGTGAATATTTTATTAGAAGTTGAAATTTCTGGAAGTGTAGCACTGAGTGTGATGTTACTTATTATTCAAATGATGGAAGTAAGAAAACAGTATGATGATGATATATAAGCAAAAATATTTGCAAACATTGAGATTCTATAGCTGAAGCCAACCTTAAGAAAATGAATCACCCATTCAGTTATAATGCAAATAACACATGGCATTGCCATCTGTTACTGTGCAAAAACACATTTTGTTTCCCCATGTTCAGTATCATATGTATAAATCACATACAAACAAGAAAGTTGGTCATTGATAACAATGTTTTAGTATTAATGAACATCTTTTCTTATTTATATATCAGAGCATGACAAATTCTTTCTTTAGGAAATAAACGACTTTGCTAGTTGGTAATTAGTAAATTACTTGATAACATAAACGATTCCAAGCTTAATCTCTGTTGAGGAATTCTTTAACCATGCTGCTCATTAGTACAACAATGCAGTATAACTTCAAATATACAATATATTATACACAGTACAATGCTAATATCAAAAAATGCAAAAATTGGAAACTAAATATTTTAAGGTTTAATCCTCTCTATAGTTTAAATGTTCATTCTCTTGTCGCACAAACTGTCCTAAACCTTGCAAAAAAAAAAAAAACTATGTCCTTATAGAACATTTGGTTGAGTTCCAGTTGCACTGCTGCTTCTATAGTCAATATGAACAGAAGAAACATTTCCAGCATGAACACACAAAATTTTTCTTAATGTAATTTCATTATCTGCTAATTCAGTGCTATATGTTTTTCTATAGCATTAGTTTATCAAGCTAAGGATTTATTTACAGGTAATTGATACAAAAAAGCAATATAGAGCTTACTGAAAATCTCTTTTAGAAAAGATTCTGAATGGATACATTCAGGTACTCAAATAGATGTCTTGTTCAAATATATCTGGAGTTTAAAGGATGATACATTTAACAATTATAAAACCAAGTGGTTCATTATAGAACACACATCCTACAATAATAATCCTTTCTACTATAGGCAGAAGGCTTGAAATTTTAGGGAAGGGGGCTAATTGATTAACTGGTACTTATTTCATTGACCCCGAAAGGATGGAAGGCAAAGTTGACTTTGGCAGAATATGAACTCAGATCATAAAGACGGACAAAAAGCCACAAAACATTTTGCCCGGCATGCTAACAGTTCTGCCAGCCCTAGGTCCTATTATAATAATGATACCAGAAAGTGTGATCTCTGTCTTTTACAGAAAGATAACAATCTATTATAGATTTTGAAATTTTTAACAAAAGATCAGAATCTGTGAATTCTTGCACAGATGCTTCCTTTGATATTCATTGGGGAATTGACTACAACAAACTAGCTAAATTATTTATTTACTTCCTACATAATGGATTTTTCCATATTCTGAAAGATAGATTATAAAAATATTCATGAACAATATAAATTTATTAACAACAGCCACCACGCTAGCTCATGTGAATTTTATACATATGAGCCTGAAGGTATGAGATATCATATCACTCGACGAAACTGTGTGTTCTTCAAATAAAAATTGAAAAGATGAATGTGTGACACATTTTGAAATGTTCTTCCTCAGCAACTAATCAAATATGTATGTACTGTTGCCAAATCATATTTCAATGCTTCTAATAAAAATACAATGGAAGTGATTCCTTCTCCTTTTCTTCTGATTTGCTCCTCTTCCTCCAGTTCTTGAAATTACTGAGCACTGTTACTTATACTAATAAGAGATCACATTTATTTATATATATATATATATATATATATAGACGCAGATGTGGCTGTGTGACAAGTAGCTTGCTTACCAACCACATGGTTCCAGTTTCAGTCCCACTGCATGGTACCTTGGGCAAGTGTCTTCTACTATAGCCTTGGGCCAACCAAAGCCATGTAAGTAGATTTGGTAGACAGAAACTGAAAGAAGCCCGTCATATATATATATATATATATACATACACGTATATGTTTGTGTATCTGTGTGTATCCCCCCCATCATCACTTGACAACTGATGTTGGTGTGTTTACGTCCCTGTAACTTAGCGGTTCAGCAAAAGAGCCCGATAGAATAAGTACCAGGCTTACAGAGAATAAGTCCTGGGGTCGATTTGTTCGACTAAAGGCGGTGCTCCAGCATGGCCGCAGTCAAATGACTGAAACAAATAAAAGAATAAAAGAATATATATATATACACACACACCACACACATATATGTACATACACATATATGTACATACACATATATTTGTATATACACTTATATACATAAACATATATACATATACTCACACGCACTTATACGTATATACATACATATATACCTACACATGCATATATGCGTATATGTATGCCTGTATATGTATATGTGAGTGTTATTTAATGTTCTTACCCTTATTTTTGTTAATATCTCTTTCCTTGATTCTCTCACCTTCTGAAAACTATTTCATTCCACCCATTGTTTGTCTTATCATCTTCTTTATTGATTTATTTAATTAATTAATTAGCATAATTCATTGATTAATTGTTTGTATCAGCATGATTTAAGATTGTGATTACACTGTAGCCTCTGCACATTTTCATGTAATGAATATTTAAACCGAGTCAATTGATTAAAATCGTCACAGTGGCTTGTACTCTTCAGAATATCAAGTACTCCACAAACACCCACACACACACACATGCATATAGAGATATGTGTGTGTTTGTGTGTATGCATATGTATATGTATGTGTGCATGCGTGTGTATACTTTGGGTAAACAAATAGGAGAAAAAGTACTTGACAGATGTCAGAGTTTTTTTTTTTCTAAAGCTGATGTTTAACTCAGCTGCTGCTCAGAGTTTCTTACCACATGCAATACTTCAGGTGATAAAGCAATCAATGTTTTTTTAGTTAATTCTTTTATTTATTTTTTTTTTTCATTTTCATTTTGGGCACCTGAAAGAGGCATATAGCTGAAACTTCTAAGTAGCAACAGAGTAAACCATTTGCTTTGAACAGATATATATATATGCACACACATACATACATACATATATGTGTGTATAAATACACATTTTTAGATGCACATGGGGAATGACAGGGTGAAATAAATGTATTTTGTGTGTGTACACAAACACACACACATTTATGTATGCAGGCACACTTATACAAACACACACACTAGTGTATATAGGTGGTAGTGTGGAACTATGAAGTTTGTTTTGTTTCTGTTTTTTTCTTTGTTTTTTTTTTATTTCTGTCTGAGTGTAGAATGGTACCAGAAACATACGAAAGACAGTTGTGGCAGCCCCTTTTGTCAGTCAACTGTTGCCCATATACTGTTTGTCTCTTGACTGAAATGAATCTCATCAGAAAACCATCCCTCCAAAAACTGTTCTAAACATGGAATATATATAGAGATTTGTCTTTTACAGATTTAATATTTTAGCGAAAAAAAAAAAAAAAAAAAAAAAACTCTACTTTCACAAATTTGAAACTTCATCTGAAACTTGGTATTTCAGATGAACTTTTGAATTAGTGAAAATGGAGTTTTTTTGCTAAAATATTATATCTGTAAGATATCATCATTTGCTCTATAGTAGTTTATCTCATAGAAAATTTTCTGGCTCTTTGGATTTTTTGTCTCTTTTGACCATTGATTCAAGAATTTATATATATATATAAATGTGTGTATGTAATGTTTAACACCTATTTATTGTTCCATGTATCTATATCTATCTATCTGTAACATCATGCCACACTGCTGAACTATATTCATGCAATTTCTCTCGGGTTAAGACACTCAAATCTTTAACCTAAGTAACTTGCCTCAACTATAACATTAATTATAAAATAATTGTATTAAAGATGTGTGATGAGTAGTGGATTAACACCTCTTACTGTGTTGCATTATCCAGTCAGTGGAGAGACACATAACTAGAGGAAGATTGTGTAGTGAATGGTCAGTTTGAAAAGTTACGTTTTGGGGAGAGGGTTGTATGGACAATAGTTGTTATTGTTGTTTAGCACCAGCTCTGCCCAAATCCATCAATGATCCGATACATTCCAAAAGTGATCATCCAGTCATTTTATATATCAGGTATTAGATTACCTAAATAAGTCCATTATTTAAGAGGGTAGGGTGTGGTTGAAGGAGATTTAGCTGCTTTTCTAGCAGGTTGAGTAATTTCATTGTGGCTCCTTCATAGGGTCCAGAAAGTCGGGATTTAGAGGAAAAGGCTCTCGTCTTTTGCAGGGAGTTGCTGTAAAGTAAATGTTTGGGTATACTCTTGGAAGTATCGCAGAAATGGTCCAGCAGTAACACTGTTAAATGGCACAATGAACAACAACAGAGGACGAAACCTAATTAGTGACCCCCTTTGTTTTATTATTTAGGGTTCTAATTATAGAGAATAGAACAGCTTGTCAGTATATACTACAGCCGCATGGTAGTTACTTGTCTATAATTGCAGATCATTATCTCACCACAGAATAGATGCTTTGGTGAAGAATGGAGTTTCAAGTAGAGACAAGATCTTTATCTCTCTACACACTGGAATACTGGAGTTATCACCACTATTACAATGGGATATATATATATATATAATATATATATATATATATATATATACAGACACTCATGCACACACATAAATATACATATATATATATATATTAATGGATCTTGATCAGAATTTCTGACAATGAGTAACGGGTTTTCAGTTGTTCAATCAACTGAATTAGCATGTAAGTGGCTGAATATCCCATGGTTATATTTATCTCAAAAGTAATTCTCCAGCATAATCAGTGTGACAAGGTTGGATCATTGACTTACCGATACAGACCATCCCAAGTTCACTCACAAGGCACAGATCAATCCGAGATGCTTGCCCAAGATACCACGCAGTGGGATCAAACCCTGGACCTTGTAATTGGGAAGCAATATACATATACCCCTACACACATATGTATGTATCTTTCACTCTGTGTGTGCATGTGTGTGTGTATGTGTGTGTGTGTATAAGTATGTATATATATGTATTTTTCATCTTAGTCACTTAGACCTCTCCAGACCCTTGATCCTTTGATGTCTGTTGTCAACAGAACCACAACTACCCTCTTCAGTCAAATTCTCTGTTTGCTGCTTTTGAGAGAGGTAGCACTGCATCTTCACAGACCTGCAAGATCCACCTGGCATATATATAGGCACATATACACTCATGTACACATACATATATATATTTGTGTGTGTGTGTGTGTGTGTGTAGGATGTTGGCACCATGTTGCTTTTAACAGAATGGGTGACAGAGGAATAGATTGCATGTTATACATGAGTGTCACATTGTGAAAGATAAAACCTGTGCCTAGAAGAGAGAGTATATGATTGTGTGAGCACATGTGTGTGCATGTGTATATATGTGTGTGTGTGTGAGTGTGTGCATGCACATGCATGTACATATGCATGTATAAGTGTATATATCTTTTGTGTATGCCTTAAGATACATCTTAAATCTATTTATCCTGTGGTTCTATACTTGGTCTTTCACGGAAGCAATCTTAGTTTTTCTCGTTGGGGACGCCAAGCGTGATCGAACCCACTCCAATGCATGCATCAGTCGTTTGATATGCCGAGTGTCATGTACTACCCGCTGGACATCATTATCTGTCATGGACAACAAGCGTTCCATTGAAGAGAATCCCATCTTGATGAGATGCTCACCATACATTGGCAGGCCAATGGAGATCAAAAAATCTCTCAATGATGATATTTTCAGGTCACATGATGATAGGCAGGCTTTGGCCAATGATTCACTGGTCATCTGTAATAGAAAATATAAATATATAAGTGGTTTTGATGGTGGTAGTGGTGGAAAAAAAGATAATGTTAATCAACACAACCTCAGAACAAACTTTAATCCTTTATCATTTAAATTAGCCAAAATATCCTACCTGTTTTATTTTCAAACTGTCCAGATCCAGCCTCTCACATCTACCATACAATGCCATTCTAATAGTGAACAACTGAAACCTCAAAGCTAATGAGATAATACCTGATTAATTCAAAACAATATGAATAAATAAGCATTATATTTGACAGAGTAACCTGTATGCTAAAGAGTTGATATAACCATTATAATTTTAATGTAACCTCTGTAATACTGATACTCTCTCATGCATTGTAACATTGATGAAATTACTGCTTCACGCTATCTGATGTCAGTCTGCCCTCATGATTATCCTAACACATCTTCCTATCTGTCATAACACTATCTGTAATGAGCCCATCTTCACAGCTCAACCCTAACATATCAATGACATCTCACCCATCTTTTGTATCATCACAGACTCTGTGGTCACTCTCTCTTCACAACGAACCTTGACATATCTCCTTTATTTCTTGTGTCCTTACACCACCCATGGTGAGTCTGTTCTAACACCTAGCCTAAATATATCTTTCCATCTCTAATATCATCATATTATCTGAAGTCTGTGTCCCCTCGACCCAAATAACTGAAGCCATCTACCCTATTGATGTCTTAACGCTGTAATACTGCATCCATCCTGATAAAATTTCTACTAGAGTCATTAGCATCCACATACATTATTTCAGTTGAGGTTTGACTGATAATAAATACAGTCTGTGGAATGTCTTGACAATAAACCCACAAAATATACATTCTTGATTTTCATACAATGCCATATTCTAACTCAATTCAGTTTACTAGTATGTGTTCTATAGCTTAAAAACAATTTTCTTCCTTTGATCAACTCTATAAACAATAGGCTAAGAATTAGTCATAACCATATATGTAAGAAGAAATATATATATATATATATATATATATATATATATAAACAAACAATATATACTAACTTTTACAGACAATATAGACTCTTATAAATAATATAGACTAACCAGGGCTATCATTTATGCAGATTTTGTTGCACTGCTTAACAATTCTGCATCTGAACATATTTCAAAGCAGCTGAACCTCAAATATTTTCCAAAGTAAAATCAGCAAAAGCTTTTTTAAGAAAATCGTGACTGGCATAAAGTTATGACCACTAGTTGTATGCATTAATATTTTATACATCAAGATTGATGGATAAACAATGAGTGAGAGATAAAATGCCTTGCAGTATTTAGTTATGGCTCAATAGTCGATTTTAATTCAATTCTGACATTGGTCAGTTTTACCTTTAATTCCACCAGGGTTGATGGAATAAAGTACCAATCAAGTATTTGATTGAATATGTTTGTAATGTTTTCCTTCTCGAGCCATGCCTAGCTCATAAGGGCCGGTTTCCCGGTTTCTTGGCGTATGGGTTCCCCACCTGAACGGGACGCCGATCCATCGCAGGTGAGCTGCAAGATGCAGGATGAAAGAGTGAGAGAAAGTTGTGGCGAAAGAGTCAGCAGAAGTTCGCCATTACCTTCTGCTGGAGCCATGTGGAGCTTAGGTGTTTTCACTCATAAACACACACATCGCCCGGTCTGAGATTCGAACCCGCGATCCTTCGACCGCGAGTCCGCTCTCTAACCACTAGGCCATGTGCCTCCACTGATTGAATATACCCTATCCTATATTTGAGGTTATGTGCCCATGAGAGAAATCAATATTTAGCATATCATAAGCCATAATTTTAATCCTTAAGACATCTTAGATCATAAGTCTTATTTGTTTTTTGTGTCAGTCATTGGACTGTGGCTGTGCTGGGCAAGACATCATAAGTCTTCAATTAATCACGAAACAACAATCATCCAACCATCTGACACAACACCAAAATGTTCTTAAAACTTGACTTCATATAACCAGTTTCTCCTCCCAAGAATAATATTTCTTACATAGGTCACAGATTCAAACATTAATATTTGACAGAAAACCTCACTAATTTATGAGAAGGTTTAATTAATATGTTCATCTACTGTAATTAATCACACGTAATGCTTATTTATTCACATTATTTTGAATTAATCATGCATTACCTTACAACTTTGAGATTTCAATGCAGTGTTTCTATATTTTTAGAATGACATTGTAGGGTTGGTGTGAGAGGCCACATCTGGCCAGTTTGAATATAAAACAGGTAGAATATTTGGGCCAGATATAGCCAATTTGAATGCTAAAGGATTAACTGACAAGCAGTCTTTTAGTTAACCATTCTATATTCAAATTTCAACCAAGGTTACGTTATGCTCCCTCTGCTACCACCACCTAAATCCAAGTCATTAAAACAGAGAGAAATAGGTGAATACTCACTCCTTCCCTTCCATATGACAGGAGTTGAGAAATTCTCACTTGCTCCATGACAGCAGCAATTCCCCAAACATCATGTCGCAGTTCCTCAGCATAGCGTTGCACCAACAGCGGTGGGATGCCACAGTAACCATTCTGAAACAGAGGCAATAGTGACTATGTTAATATTTACCTGTAGAATTCTTATGCATATTTAGAGCCAAGTATATATATATATAACATGTTTACATACTTATATTCTCGCAAACACAACACAACACACACACAAACACAATGTTCTGCTTACTGAAGGTATTGATAAAAACAGAAAGTGTTGTATTACCTTGTCACTGTAAGGCTCTAAGGAAAGATCAATCTTCTCATCAGATAGCTTGGCCTTCACTAGTGGAATTAAAGATCGACTGGGGGGTTTTGGTGGCCGTGGAATAGTACGATTTGGGGAATCTTTGCTGCCATAATAACTTCCTTCAATAGTTCTTCCCAAAGTTCCAGGGAAATATATTTGATTGGGGATGTTATCTCCTTCGAGAAACATTGGTGGTTTACTTCCATAAATCAGCTTTTGTGTTCTCAGATGGTTCTCATTAACACTGTTACCTTTTTTACGGAAAGGGTCCATTTGTGTGCTCACATCCCTTTTGACCATTGGGGATGAAGACAAAGAATCTGAAAGTATGATGTGATAGGATGGAGATACCACTCTATCCATCATCACCAAACTTCCATTTGTCTTAGCAGAACATAGTTTGCTGGCTGATTTTCTCAGTGAAACAGGCTTTGAGTTCCTGTGGGGCGAAATGTCAGAGAGGTCACTCTGCGTTCCATCGGATCCCTCCGATCCACAACTGCGTATCGGCGTCTTGCTGTCAACAATAGCCACATTGATCGGGCCATGCTGCTCGTGCTTCTTACTAAGATGATGTAACATTGGGCTGACATGGCTGCATTCTGCTGTCATGTTACAGAAAGAACTGGAATGTGAGATATATCCATTGGCAATACTTTCCTGTGCAGACTGCTGGGCACTTGAACAGCGCTGGACTCTAGTGAGAGGTGTGGCTTTCTTTGGAGAAGCCCGAATCTCTTTCTGAGCAAATCCATCTGTAATTTCACATACCTCTCGGTCCTCGGCAGATAATTCGAGATCACTGATTTCATAGTTGGTACTGGGTTCTGTCTGTCCAGCCGTTTGACAAGCAATGCTTTTCTGTGGCTGGCTTTCATCTTTGTTTGTTACATCTGTCTCCGATATACTGTTGTCAGTAGCAGACTGACCCAACATTTTCTTCTTATGAATATCTTCATCAGAAGGACGAGCAGATTGCTGACCTTTGTGGAGTGAATTGTCACTACTAGCATAGAAGCCTGAGTCCCTACTCATGGGCTGAATGGGCATTGGAGGGGGTGGTTCAGTGTTAAATAAGGTTGGGGGTGACAGACTAGAGGGGGTGTCAGCTGGAGTGTTGCCATCACATTTAGCTGGGACATCAAGAATATCAGGGGCTGAAATGAGAGAAAAATAAAAACAATGTCAGAATACCAAGAAGAATAAATGTGTTAGGAACAATTTCAGAAAATAAAAATAGTGGTGATGGTGATGGTGGTGGTAGTGGTGTCATGGTGGCAGCTGCAATATGGTGGTGGTTGTAGTAGAGTTCAATGTAATTGGGAGGCAGTGGACATAGGGGCAGTTGTGGTAGATACTGTAGTGGCTGCAGTGATGTAAAGTAGTGATGATGTCTGAGTGGTAACAGAGACTATATCAAGATAGGGTTGTGATAATAATGTTGGGTGGTGGTGGTGGTGGTGATGTTATGTTGATGCTGTAGTAGTAGTAGTAGTAGTAAATTTGTGGAAGGGGTCTGTATAAGATTTTCTAGTTAATATCTATCTGCAATAAATTGCTTAGACTTAAAGAGTACACAAAATATTTTAACAAATTTTTTTATAATAATAATTTTTTTTATAACATTTAGTTATGAAAATATAAGGCAATTTTTTAAAAACACTGAATGGCTGTGGGGCCCCATTTGAGTAAAATAGGAATCAAAAGGATCCACAGGCAAAAAATGGATGAGAAACACTGTATTTAATAGGAAACACCTATAACTCAATCATCGTATAATCAACATTGGAGACATGATAAAATGGGAAATCTTCCTACATACGAAATGAAACCAGGACTATTATCTCTGAACTAGAAAGTGTACCTAGTGTAGATAGAGTGCTTAGGTGACCAAGTGTTCCCAGAGAAACTACTGTACTTAATTCACTGCTATATCCTGTCTCTTTAATAATGTTCTATTCAATATAAAGACAATGATTTATCGCTAGTGCTTAAATAATCAGTCAAGATTTTAACCCAGTCTAAGGAGGTAGGAACGTGGATAACTTAACCGAAAAGAATATGACAACCTCTATGTAGTCACTGAACATAATAGAAATAATAGTCAAATTGCCTTCAAATTATACCCTGCTATCTTTAAAAAGAGAAAGAAAAAAAGCATATTATAATTTATTCCTAGCGCATGATGCTGAATAAAATATGGGATGGTCATAGATGGAATACCTTTGCTTATATGTCTGTTCAATCAGAGCTGATCCAGGTTTGAGCATAACCACTACAAATTTTCCATCAAAATTAATATTTCAGGAAAAGAAGAGAAAATCAGGAGTGCATTCACAGAGTTACTTCCCTTGTGTATTTTTTTAATCCTAAACTTCTCCCTCCCCCCTCTCTGTTTTAAACAGATACTATCGTTTAGCTCCAGATCAGCTCCAATCAAGCAAAACTTTTTCTTTTTACCAGACATGTCTATCTAGAATTACATAAGCCAGTGAGTCATTCCCCTTTAAGATAGTGTAGTGCAATATGAAGGAGATTTGGTTGTTGTTTCTAACTGATCAAGTGACCTCATAGAGATCCAATGTTAGCAAGAATTTTCAAGCAACAACAGTTTCTAAGTAGATAGTCTACCAATCTGTTTTTATGACAATAACACTTATTATCAACAGCTCAGTTCACCTGGCTGTAAATAGTCCATTCTCCTGTGTCTATAGCAACAACAATACTTCATTCTCAACAGCCCAATGGGTTCTAGATCTTTGACAGATGTGGAATAAACAATGAAAAGCCACACTAATGTATTTCTCTTGAAGATACATATGTACAAGTTTCACTGAGTGTATAACTTATTGAATGGTAAGGATTACTAGACAGTAACAACAATACTTGGAAATTAGTCAAATTGTTTATTGACTGATACCTAAGCATAAACTGCCACATTCGTAAGCAAAGTGCTAAAAACGCATGAGTTAAAAATTAAGTAAGAAAAGAGTACTCACAATTACAATCGACAAGGAGCTCCGCTGCAGTCAAAAGTTTGGCACGTTGTTCTGTATCACGAATATTCAACTCGCTGAGGTCATCTTCATCAATATCAACAAACGTTTCCAGTTTGTCGTATCCATTCAACAAGAAAATACTCGTTAAATGCTGCAAGCCAGCATGGTGATTTGTTGTGGTGTGAAGGAATAGAGGAAAGAAATAGAAAGGAATTCATGAGAAGTGAAGGCAGACATGTACAAATAGATTTATGAAGAATGTAACATGATTAAGAATTTGGGAATAATTTACTGACATATTGTGAAACATCTGGGACAGTTAAATTAACAGAACATCTTACATCTAGACAAGAGTTTGTCATTTCATTTAGAGCTTTTGCTATTGCAATGTATGTGTGTCAAAGACATCTAATTATTAACAGTCCATTGTAGTAATTAGGTATTGCTGTTTAGTATACTGAACATGTGTGGCCTCATGGTTCAAGTGCTGGACACACACTCATGAGGTCATAGGTTCAATTTCTGGACCAAGAAATGCATTGTTTCTGTTGAGCAAAGCACTTCCATTTCAAATTGCTCCAGTCTGTTCAGCTGAAATGAGTACCAACCCAAAACTGGTGCAGCCCTCTCTCCCTCCAGTTGTCACATACTAGATGTTCTGCTCAGCTAAATATGGGAGGCTTGAGAGGATGTCTATATCTGTACACAACTACATAGCCACCCAAGACAATTAGAGAAAAAAATGGTGCATGTTACCAAGGCATACTCCCTTGCAAGTGATAGGTGTGCTGCCATTTACTTTTTTACTCTGTTTCTAATCTAGGTACTTATCTATCATCAGTTCCAGTCTACTTAGCTGTATATAGGTACAAGAGTGTTACACATTTCACTAGTGCAAAGAGTATCTGCTCTGTAGAGTCAACAACTGATACATTATTTGCAGCTAAAATACATTATTTGCAGCTGGAAAAAGTTATCACCCAGGATGAAAGTTTATGTTCAATATACTTAATACAGTACAGAAATATTTATCTGTGGACCCTAAACACATGAAAGGGATAATGACTAATATACATTGATAAAACTACAAATGTCTCAAACAAATAACTAACACAAGGAGTACTCATACTATTAACCCTTTAGCATTTAAACTGGCCATAGCTGGTTCAAATATTTTATCTGTTTTGTGTTCAAACCAGCCAGATCTGATCTCTTACACCTACCCTACAGTGACATTCTACAAATTCAGCAATCATATTATTGAACTCTCAAAGCTACAAGATAATGCATGATCAATTTAAGACAATGGGAATAAATAGGCATTACACTGGACAAAGTAATCTGAATGCCTAAGAGTTAAACATTAGAAACCAAAGTACTACATACTTTTAAATCAATGACTACAAGTGTTTAGCTCCAAACGATTATGTAACAAAAGTAGGCAGTACTGAGTATCCTGTAAATACTGCATATAAAAAATGGTATCAAATTTTGACACAAGGCCTGCAATTTTAGGGGCAGGACTAAGTTGATTACATCGACCACAGTGCTCAACTGCGGCTAATGTACTTATTTTATTGACTTTGAGAGGACGAAAGGCAAAGTCAACTTTGGCAGAACATGAAGCTGGAAGAAATGCTACTAAGAATTTTGTCTGACATACTAACGTTTCTTATTTCTTTATTGCCCACAAGGGGCTAAACATAGAGGGGACAAACAAGGACAGACAAAGGGATTAAGTCGATTACATCGACCCCAGTGCGTAACTGGTGCTTAATTTATCGACCCCGAAAGGATGAAAGGCAAAGCCGACCTCGGCGGAATTTGAACTCAGAACATAATGGCAGACAAAATTCTGCAAAGCATTTCACCTGGTGTGCTAACGTTTCTACCAGCTCGCCACCTTTTATCTGACAAGCTTGCGGCTTGTACTACATATATAAAATAAAGAGATGCTACGTACTTCTATGTTACATACTTAATATAATAAGAGTAAATAATATCTTTAATGGTTTTTTAAAAAAACTAACAATTATTTACTGGTAGATTTCGGCATGTAAATATAACCATTAATGGTAGGAACTTCTATAAAAGTTCAATAAATATATTTTGTATATAAATAAAAGAGGCAGGCAACAGTACTTAATGTAGGGAGTATTACATACCTCTAAACCAATGCGCTGCATCAGTTCCTCAACATTACGTGGTTTCGACCGCTGTGAGTTCCTTCTTCGATGAATTCTCTCCTTGCGTTGGCCACGCGGAGTGTCATCACTAATCATTTCAACATGTGAAAACCGGAAGTTACCAACTTTTTGTCTCAACATACCTTTCCAGATTCCTGGCTGAATCATACTCATCACTTGGATAATGTCACCTTTCTGCAAATGGTGGTGGCAGGAGAGAAAAGGAAAAGAATTAATGGGAATTCTGTTGACAAGATGAAGATACTGTTATGATGTGTTTGTGTGTGTGTGTGTCTGTGTGTTGTTGGGCAGGAGGCAGACAGACAGGTTGAGAAACATACACAGACAAATGATATATATAAGTATATATATATATACACACAAGGGAGTGCTGAAAAGTTCCTGGGCTTTGGGTAAAAGAAAATACTGGAAGATCAGTTAATTATGATTTTATTCAACATATTCCCCTCTTAGATTCACACTCTTATTGCAGTGGTCCTTCAGTTTTCCTAAGCTCTGTAAAAGAACTTGGAAGATTGGGTTTCCAACCAGGCCTTTCACCATACCCTAAAGCCAAGAACTTTTCAGCACTCCCTTATATGTATATGCATATATATATATATCATCATTGTCGTTTAACATCCGCTTTCCATGCTGGCATGGGTTGGACGGTTTGACTGAGGGCTGGCAAGCCAGAAGGTTGCACCAGGCTCCAATCTGATCTGGCAAAGTTTCTACAGCTGGATGCCCTTCCTAACACCAACCACTCTGAGAGTGTAGTGAGTGCTTTTTATGTGCCACTGGCACAAGGGCCAGTCAGGTGTTACTGGTATCAACCATGCCTGAATGGTGTTTTTTATGTGCCATTGGCATGGGAGCTAGTCACATGGCACTGACAATAACTATACTCGAATGGTGCTTTTTATGTGCCACTGGCATGGGTGCTTATCAGGTGGTACTGTCATCGGTCACGACAATGACTTCACTTGATTCAATAGGTCTTCACAAGCACAGTTTATTACCCAGTGATTGAAGGGTACTCTTAAATGGGTTGGTTATGCTGCACTGGCATAGGCCACGGTTACAGTCTCACTTGGCTTGGCAGGTCTTCTCAAGCACAGCATATCTCCAAAGGTCTCAATATATGTGTGTGTGTGTGTGTGTGTGTGTGTCTGTCTGTCTGTGTCTGTAGGTGGGTGTATACTTATGTGTGTTTGTGCTTCATTAAAAACCCAACTTCGTTCAAGTTTTATCTTTCATATTACAGATTTTTCACATTTTCATGTTCTTGCTGTTGGTTAATTTGGAACAATAAAGTTTTTATATTTGTATTCAACATTTCCAGACCTTTACATTTTCATCTTCAGAAACCATACTAGATCTGACATCTGTGTTGTTTCTTATAAAAGTGGTCAAATTTTTGTAGGCTTTATCACCAAAGTCTTCACTTTCTTTTTCACCTTGAGCAGTCACATGTTAATTCTTTAGTGTGTTTGTTGCAAGCATGTTTATTTTGTCATTGCGTTGTGATGTGAGTACAGCTTCCATGTTGTATGTATGTTTGTATATGTGTATGTGCATGTATATATATATATATATATATATATAGGGAAAGTTTACGAAAAAAAACAAAAGACGAAGACAGGTGGTGTACAAAACAAACAGACATATTAGTATAGCGCTCAGGAATAGAAAAAATCTTTTATGTTTCGAGCCTATGCTCTTCTACAGAAAGGTACACAGAAAAAACAAGGAGAGAAAAAAAGGAGGGAAAAAAAGAGAGCAAAAAAGGAGAGAAAAAATGTGTGTAGTGGCTAACAATCTATCATGGCAATCATCATCATCACTTAACATCTGTCTTCCATGCTGGCATGGGTTGGACGGTTTGAAAGGTAGAAGACTACACCAGGTTGTTGTGTCTGTTTTGGTATCATTTTTTATAACAAAATATGTGTTGGTATGTGTGTAAAATTATGCATAAGAGTGTGCATGTATATTTGGAGCGAGTGAGAGCAGTTTTACACACACACATGTATTGCAATGACTGATTTTCTGATATTTCTACAATGCATCTATTAGAAAAGCACAAATCTGTAGCCACAGATAAAAATAAAAATATTTTGTCACTCACCCTTAATACTAAAGCATCTTTCTCCTGTGGCTCAGGGTCATAGTCAGTATGTACCCTAGCCTGCCCTAAAAATGGGCCAGAGTAGAGAGGCATGCCATCTACAGTAGAGGCTATGGAATTCTGGGAATTTGTCACTTGGTATTTGCCTGGATGATAGAAAAAATGGAATATCAGATGGTAGAGCAGATTATGTATAGACTAATGTGCACACATACACAGACATCCCTCCACACACACACACACACACAAATACATATATATATATATATATATATATTATTTCTACAATTGACACAAAGCCTGAAATTTGGGGGAAGTAGACAAGCCAATTACATCAACCCCAGTGTTCAACTGATACTTAGTTTATCGACCTCGGCAGAATTTGAACTCAGAATATAAAGATGGCAGAAATGCAACCAAGCAGTTTGTCAGGCATGATAATGGCTATGCCAGTTTGCCACCTTCAAATGCATGCATACATGCATGCATCCATCCTTCCTTCCTTTCTTCCACACACACACACACACACACCAGGCATGTGCCATCAGTAACTACTTAGGGTAGGCAGTTGGTGACCTTTATGTAGTAAAACACACAAAAAATAAGCGAAACATAGGTGTGCAACTGAGTTGAAGGCAGGTTTACTTCTGCCTTTACAGCGTGTAAAGAAAATGTTGTAGGAGTGTACGCAGCACATGTACTACAGCAGTACTATGCATAGTTTAAATACTGAGATTGAAAAGTAGGAGCGAATATTTTGCATTTTATCCATAGCAATCAGTAAACTTAATAATTTTATTGAATTGGGTGCCTATTTTGCCATAAAAGGAAAATGTTGCTATTGATCTATTTTATTCAAGGTAGGCACTGCCTACCTGTGCCTACTTAGGTGGCACATCCGTGATACATACATATATACATACACACACATGGTGGCTGCCCCCTCGTTATCGAGTATGGCCATTGCACGAAGCTTAATCAATGTTGTTATCGTGCAATGCCTGTGCAAGAAGATTTTTTTTAAAGTGAGGAAAGGCTGTGCACTGAGTCAGTCCCACTCACTAAACAACAGCAGCCATAATCCGAAAAGAAGAACAAGTCAACATCATCGGTAACCACTGAGCCGCAGGTTTTATGTTGGAGTCATCCCAGTTACCTGAGTTACCTTCTCCTAGAAGGATGCCCTAACAAAGGCTAGGAGTCCTTCACTCCCAATGGTTTAACCGCGCGATCGGGTATTCAGTCCGATTATTTCTATGTCCCCGCGCATGATACAGCCTTAAGACATTTATCGGATGGCCGTTGACTCTCAAGAGTTCCTCTGCCCTATGATGGGTTTTGTTTTTCATCTTGCAGGGTGTCCAATAAATACCTTCCTCACCAAGCAAGCTCGGTGGGGTTGCTGGTTTAGTCGCCGACAACCCGACCATGCACACACACACATACATACATACATATATATATATATATATATATATATATACACACACACACACACACATATACATGCAAAGACATATGAACCCACATCTGTAAACACACACACACTCACTAACACACAGGTTCACATACACACACTCACAGGATCACACAGTGATGAGACACTGTGAAAGGGACAAAACCCTTCCAGACATAAAAATGATGATAAATGGCTCTCTAGGAGAAACAAAACCAACTTACACCTATTAAATATTTCTGGGCTTCCTATTACACCATGGACATCGGATACATCTTGGTTCATCTGAAATAGAAAGTAGAATGCTTATACTGCTGTAATTGTGTTGCTGTTGTGTGATGGTGGTGTAGCATGAAAGCAAAATCATTTATATAATGTGTGTTTGTATGGGTAGATATAGAAACAATTACATTTCTTGAAGGGTCATTTTAGCTATTTAAGAATTCACTATTATATTAAATTAATATGTTGTTCTCAAATTTTAGCACACGGCCAGCAATTTCGGGGTTGGAGGAATAAATGACTGGTACTTTCTTGGGAGAATTTGAACTCACGACATGAAGACAGGCAAAATGACGCCTAGTGTGCTCATGATTCTGCCAGTTCACAGCCTTATATTCAATTAGTATATTACTTAATAGTTCAATCTGTTATGGAATATGAAAAAAAAACAAAAACTTTTGAGACATTCTGTGACCTGGTCAGTGACAATTTTACTGAATTATTTCCATAAGCAAGTCACAAAAGTGTGACAAAACTTGTATGCTTTTTGTACCATTCACCATACAAATCAATGTACATGTGTGTATGCATATGAGAGAGAGAAAGAGTGTGTGTGTATGTGCTTTTAGCAGGGTTCACTGACCTGCCGTGACCTGTAATTTGGCTCCTTAGAACGTAGCAGTTTCTTTTTCAGGTCATTCCTCAAATCTTTGCTTCTGTCATTAACACTCAATGACCGTTGTGTGATCATTCCTCGTGGACAACTCTGACTTAGTCTCTGTAATGACATAACAACAACACAAATATACAGTTTTGTAGCAATGCATAAATTAACTCACCCGACACCACACCTGCATACATGTATAAAATGATGTAACAGCAACACAACCAGAGAATATTAAAACGATGTATGGATTATCACTCCACACATAGACATGTATACCTACCTACACATACATATACAATTGGTGAAGGCAAGTGGCTTAGTGGTTAGACTGTTGCATTCATGATCTTTAGATCATGGGTTCAATTTCCTGACTGGGCAGTGTATTGTGTTCTTGAGCAAAACTCTTTATTTCACATTGCTCCAGACCCCTTTCAATCAGAGGAAGATGTTGGCTTGCTCATTAGTCTAGTTAGTGGGATGCCATCATTTGTAGGCTAAAACAATGCAAAAGTACATTATGACCAGTGATGTGTAACATCTGATAGCCTGGTTGGCCATGTGGTCCCATGACATATATAATTATGTATACATTACATGTACAACTATGTAACAACAACACAACTTTGGAATATTAAAACTGCCCTTCAGATTCTAGCTCCCTTCCTATCTTTCTACTATAGTGTCTACTACTCCACTGAACTATTGGTCAATGTAACATTACTCATTGTTCTACAATTTTGTTGAGTCCTCCTTCTACCTCTACTACAGTGTCCACTGCTCCACTGAACTACCATTCTATATATCACTACACCCATTGCTACACTAACTTGTGGTGCCCTCCTTTTATATTATCTGCTACAAAGTTTATTGCATCATTGAACTATCAAGTGATGTACCACCCCAATATATATCTACCTAATGCCTCTTTTCTCTCTCTTAATTGCTTCTTTATCTCCCTCATCAAAGTCTATATTAGACATTATCCCAATCCTTTTAACCCAAGCTGCCTCGCCCTCTGTTGATATTTTAGCTTGACACATCAACCAGCAAGTAATTAGCATATTAAGTAATTAAAAAGAGAAAAAATCAACAACCACATACCATATTTGTTTCATCATGATCGTCGTAGTCAGATGACATACCATCATCACCTGTACTGTAGCTATTGCTTCTCTGAAAAATACAATAGATAGAAGGAACTGATAACTCAGAGCCAGGGAGAACAGTTTCTGTGGTATTATGATGGAATGGTAAAGTCAGAGACAGAGAGAATAGCTGTAGAATAGTAGTGGTCATGTAGAATAGTTACATCAAAGAGAAGGTGAAGTAGTTAAATGTATAAGATTGTCAAGACTGTGTATAGTCATTAGTTGGAGTGTTACTCTCTGCTTGCAGAGTTTTCATAATGAATTGTGTTCATTAAAACGGTTGATTAACACAGTTAGATTATTAACAAGGCCAACAATTCAGGATTGTGAAATAAATGACTGAAGTGACTGTAGTATATTACTGGTATATATTAGAAGCCTTATATTACTGCAGTATATTACATGCTTTATCAAATCTGAAAAGATGTGAGACACAGTAAACCTTTGCAGGATATAAACACATATGGGGATGAGAGTGAAAGATTAATCATGGTTATCAATCACAGACAAGTAGTAGTAGTAGTAGAAGAAGAAGAGCAACAACACAGTAAGTACAGGATTATTTCACATGGCTGGGAGGTGAGACAAGAAAAGAGCATGGCTTGATAGAAGACATATACATTTATTATTCAAAATTTTAAATTGGTTTGATCCGCAGGTAGAGGTTTGTGGCAATGGTTTTCATACGTTTTCACAGCCTTTCACAGGCTTCCTGCGAGTGGTGACATCAGTGCAATTAACATTATCATCACCATCATCATCATCATCATTATTTAATGTCTCCTTTCCATGCTGGCTTGGGTTGGATGGTTTGACAGGAACTGGCAAGTCAGAAGACTGTACCAAGCTCTGCTGTCTGCTTTGGTGTGGTTTCTATGGCTGGATGTCCTTCCTAATGTCAACCACTTAACAGGGTGTACTAGGTGCTTTTTTTGTGTCACCAGTACTAGCAAGGTCACCAAGTAATTTGCATGACAAGACCTCTCAACTGAGAGGAGGGAAAATATTGAAGGAGATGGCTTTGTACCAAGGAATGAGAAATTAAAGTATGAATAGAGAAACAAAGGTGTTTTGCAGTAGAGGAGATACAAGGATACCTCAGGCAGCGTTCTTTGGAGAAGGAATGGACATAGTAGTTAACATATGGTTAGGGGATAGGATGGACACTATATAGGTGACAACAGGAGAAGGGGGTAGAGATGAGGGGTTCAGAGTACCTGGGTATAGGTGACACAAGACCAGCAATCACCAATGAGTAGGAGCTATTGTAATGGAAAAGTATAAAAATCAGAGACAAAGTCTGGAGTGTGCATGTGAGTGACTTCCTGCCAACCAGCTGAGTAATCTCTCTTTAGAGGCAGCCTAAGATGGTTGTATGTGATGCAATAGTGCCTCAGATGTGAGAGCTATACTCCATTGTGGGTCTCACTTGAGTTCTGTACAATGTTAGGAGTTGCTGGAGGCTGAAGTATTGGCTCTGAAGAGAAAGATCAGTTTTAGTGATACAATCTCTAATATACTGAATGTATGTGTTTGCAGGAAAGATCCTCAGAAATGGTGAAGCCTAGCTTTTGTAGTGACCTTAAGGGTTTTAGCTGCATGCTGTTTGTGTTTTGTAGAGTGAGGCATTATAATAATATTATGTATTTTTGCAGGTGAAGTAGACAAGATTGGCTTATCTCCATGAGAGGATATTTTTTGAGATTTACGTTGATGGAGTTCATGTAGATTTAATATGAGATGTCAGAGAGAAATGAAGTGTGGTATCATCACAGTTGAAGTGAGTGCTGATGAAGATGACAATAAAATGAATATGATCTGTGTGGGATACAAAACCAAACTTTGGGTACACCAGAGTGTGAGTCACACAGAAATTCATCAGTACACTCCACATACACAACAAGCTAGTGGTCAGAACCAAGCAACCAGTTAATACTCACATCTTGACCAATCAACATCATCATCGTTTAACATCCATTTTCCATGCTAACATGGGTTAGACAGTTTGACTGGGGTCTGGGAAGCCAGGAGGCTGCACCAGGCTCCAGTCTGATCTGGCAGAGTTTCTACAGCTGGATGCCCTTCCTAATGCCAAACACTCCGAGAGTGTAGTGGGTGCTTTTTATGTGCTACCAGTACAGGGGCCAGAGGAGGCTGGCAACGGCCATGATCGGTTGGTGCTTTTTACATGCCACAGGCATGGATGCCAGTCAAGGCAGCGCTGGCATTGGCCACGTTCGGATGGTGCTTTTTATGTGCCACCGGCACGGGTATCACAACTACAATTTCCATTCGATTTTTATTTTGATGTTGATGTACTGTGTTAAACTATCAACCTCTTAATACTTGCATTTCAATTCAAACCTATATTAAAACTCTTAAAGTAGTTAGTATTTTTTATTTCTATCTGTTAGTGTTTCGCATCCATTTTCCCTGTCTTCCAGGTAGATTTGGTTTCCTTTAGAACATATATTTCCACAGCTAGAAAACATATTTCCACAGCTGGAAAGCTGCTCCTTCCCATCAATAGCTACACGACTATTAAGTAAAGAGCAGGATCTTTTTTTTTTCTGTCACACAAACTAGTGAACAAAACAATGTTAGTAGTAAGATTTCAACTTATGATCAAGAGGTCAGTAAAACAGGATCTTAAACCTATGGAAGAACGAATACTTGACTAACTACATTAGTAATTTCCTAATTGATTTAGAACTTTGGTGGGATTAGATCTCTGTCACACTGCACTGAATATTAAAGTATTTTTATGGCTTAGTCAGAAAGGGCAGAACTCACAGCAACACCTTTTTAGGGCTTCTAATATTGCAGATTTGGTAAGAATGCTTGAAACAGAGTAGACCCACAATGACACCCATGAGCTCAGTGGTGGAGCTAAACTGAGAGATATATTAAGCCTTCCCCTCAAGAACAGGAAAGGTCCTTGTAACAGACTTCTGCCCGATTCCACCCAACTAATTTCTCTCGCAAAGCCAAGGCTGCTATAGTCAAAGACATTAACCCAGAGTGCCATAGTGTGGGCTCAGCCTGGAACAGCAAGCATTTGTTTATCTGGTGAGTTCTATCTTGAACACAGCCATGCAAGTGTTCAACTTAGAACTGACAAGCTTAGTTTTCGGTCAACCCCTCAAAAGATAGACCAGTATGTAAGGTGTTACAAAGTCAACAATTGGTACTGATAATAAAAAGATATTGTACTGTGGTATTATTTTAAAATATCACATGGGCTCATGTGTGAGTATAAGGAGGGGTGGTGCAGGCTGTTCCTCTAACCCACCACCATTCCACTTGTTGACTGGTTCTGGGATTCCACAGAGAACATATAAATAACCAGATCAGATCAGATAGAACTACTGTGGATGTCTTTCTAATTGAAATGACTGTACTTGTGAAAATCGTTCAATAGGAATAGTTGGTCTGTTGGTTGGTCAGTTGGTTGGTCAATAAGAGTAGTTGATCTGTTGGCTGGGTGGTCAATTGGGGTAGCTAGTTTGTTGATCTGTAGGTCTATTGGTGAACAGTTTTGTGTTTTGATTGAAATGGTAAACACTGGAACAATAAGTGTATGCATTCACCGTTTCCTATGATGAACAATGAGAGAAATAGAGCTGGAGTGCATGTATAGGCGTGTGTGTATGCATCTGCATATATACATCTGTGACTGTATTTATGTTCATAAATGTTTGCATACGTGTGTTGTCTGTATGTATGTGTATCGTGTATGTGTGTGTGTGTGTGTATGCATGTGTAAATATATGTATGTATATATGTATGTATATATGTATGTATGTATATATGTATGTATGTATATGTTTTTTTGTTCAATGTGTATGAATCTACTTGTGTGTGCGTTTGTACATGTGTGTGTGTGTATGTGTGTGATTTGTACATCTGATAGAAAGAGGGGTAGGAGGACATTGCATTCAATAGATGAAAAGGAAGTTGCTAGAGAACCAATACTTGCACAGTTACCCATCCACCCTGGCTTATGGTGAAGTAGGAGGAGGTTTTTGTATGTGTGTGTTTGTTGAGGGATTGGTGACGGTGGAGGGGGGAGGGATTAGGTGGAGTGGGAGAGAGGAGAGTTGATGAGGAGAATAAACCAAGTGACCAGCAAGCAGTTAATTAATTATGAGTTAATGACAAAGCAAGAGAAACAGTGGCTGCGTTGTTTACAGGGGAGAAGGGTGCAATGGGGGGGGAGGAAGCATTGATCATTGAAATGCACACACACACATGTGCGCATATATATACATATAGTGATATACATAAGGTGGTGCGTGTTTAAAGATGGGAGAAAGTAATAGGAAAGGATGCATCAATCACTTATGTATACATAAATGAGAGCACATATATACACAAATGAACAAATGTGTAAAACATAACTAGGTAAATTAATGAATACATACATATACTGAGAGCAACATACATACATGCACGTGCACACACACACACACATATACACACATGTACACATATATAAACACACATATATGAGCAGCAGTAAGAAACTCCAAGAAGTGAGTCACATGGACTCAGCTTTGAATACGTGTTATTCCACTACCTATTATTATGAACTTATAATCATCACGTGTCTGTGTGTGTGTGCATGTATGAGAGAGACAGAGAGAGAGAGAGTGTGTGTGTGTGTGTGTGTGTGTGTATCATTATCATCATATTAGCATTCACTTTTCTGTGTTTGCCAGAACATATTTTCAGAGAAACAAACGATGCCTCATGTACGATGGTGATAATCGTTAACAACTATCACATGGTATCAAGACAAGAAGACTCAAACACAAACACAAATACTCACACACACACACGTGTGTGTATACAGATATGACAGGCTTCATTCAGTTTCTGTCTACCAAATCTACTTAGAAGGCTTTGGTCAATACAGGAATATAGTAGAAGACACTTGCCCAAAGTGACATGCAGTGAGACTGAACCAGAAATCTCATGGCTGGAAAGCAAACTTTGCTATGTATTTATTTATTTATATATATATATATTATATATATATATATATATATATCTGTTTATACATACATATATATAGGAATGGCTGTGTGGTAAGTAGCTTGCTTACCAACCACATGGTTCCGGGTTCAGTCCCACTGCATAGCACCTTGGGAAAGTGTCTTCTACTGTAGCCTCGGGCCAACCAAAGCCTTGTGAGTGATTGGATTTGGTAGATGGAAACTGAAAGAAGCTCGTCATATGTGTGTGTGTGTGTGTGTGTGTGTGTGTATCATTATCATCATATTAGCATTCACTTTTCTGTGTTTGCCAGAACATATTTTCAGAGAAACAAACGATGCCTCATGTACGATGGTGATAATCGTTAACAACTATCACATGGTATCAAGACAAGAAGACTCAAACACAAACACAAATACTCACACACACACACGTGTGTGTATACAGATATGACAGGCTTCATTCAGTTTCTGTCTACCAAATCTACTTAGAAGGCTTTGGTCAATACAGGAATATAGTAGAAGACACTTGCCCAAAGTGACATGCAGTGAGACTGAACCAGAAATCTCATGGCTGGAAAGCAAACTTTGCTATGTATTTATTTATTTATTTATATATATATATATATATATATATATATATATATCTGTTTATACATACATATATATAGGAATGGCTGTGTGGTAAGTAGCTTGCTTACCAACCACATGGTTCCGGGTTCAGTCCCACTGCATAGCACCTTGGGAAAGTGTCTTCTACTGTAGCCTCGGGCCAACCAAAGCCTTGTGAGTGATTGGATTTGGTAGATGGAAACTGAAAGAAGCTCGTCATATGTGTGTGTGTGTGTGTGTGTGTGTGAGTATTTGTGCGTCTGTGTTATCCTTCCCACCATTACTTGACAATGCTGGTGTGTTTATGTCTCTGTAACTTAGCAGTTTGGGAATGACTAGGTTTAGAAGGAATAGAATGTTACAAGTAGTTGGGTTTTGCTTTATATTTTTTACAATTCTATTCTATCCCTTCTAAACCTAGTCATTCCCAACATTTTTGATTATCTCCCTTATACCAGAAAAATCCTTGATTACCTTCCCCTGTCTGGAACTCTACATTTCACAACATAGTGAAGACATGCTCAATATAGGTAAAGAAATTTGAAAAGAAAATACGAAACCGGTTATTCCTCCCAAAACTATATTACTATACGCAAAATTTTATAACATTTTTCTAATATAACTATTTAAATATATTCTTTAAATGTGGTGCCCCAGCATGGCCACGGCCTTCGGGCTAAAACATTTTTAAGGATTTATATAACACAAGCCTTCTGTAGTTTTTTCACTCTTTTTTGTCTTTTATATATATATAAGGAGATACAAACACATACATACACAATGGGCTTCTTTCAGTTTCCATCAACCAAATCCACCTACAAAGCTTTGTTTGACCCTGAACTATAACAGAAGACATGTATTCAAAGTGCCAGGTAGTGGGACTGAATTTGAAATAGTGTGTGTGTGTGTGGGATGCAAATTTCTTAACTACATGAGCCATACCTGGCATTGCTTAAATGATTTTCTTCTTACTTCATCCAAAGTACATATGCACCAAAATATTTTATTGGTATTAAATTCATTTTTTTTTACAGTATTTATAATCAACATTGGCTTCTGTGCTGGTGGCATGTAAAAAGCACCCACTACACTTTCAGAGTGGTTGGCGTTAGGAAGGGCATCCAGCTGTAGAAACATTGCCAGATCAGATCAGAGCCTGGTGCAGCCGCTGGCTTTCCTGACCTCAATCAAACTGTCCAATCCATGCCAGCATGGAAAACGGACATTAAATGATGTTGATGATGATGATTGCTTCTTAATAAGTTTGATCATCAGGTGTCATCTTGCTTGTGTGTATGTGATTCCAAACTAGATTCAAATTTGGAATGTATATTTCTGAATTAAGTGTAGTCAAGTCCTGTACCTCTGGCTTATCTTTATCATTACTGTTATCATTTTTACAACTGCATTTAATTTTGGATGATACATTGTTGAAGTAGCATCCTATGACCGTATATCCTTGTTATTGCCAATTCTTACTTGCACCAAGTAAGAATACCTACTCCACTGGTCTTTTGCATGATGAACTGTGCAGTGTCTAGACACATTTTTATGGCAGGCATAGAACTTGGCGCTGCCTAATTGATTTTACACTTCAAACATGTATACAATGTGAAGACACATATGGGAAGACATACACATGACAAACACTCTCAAGCATGAGTGCACATGTACACACACACACACACGCAAAATGGAATTTTTACAATTTATATGCCTTTTTCACTCACATTGTAGTGATCAGCCTGGAGCTGTAGTAAAGGACACTTGGCCATGGTATGAGGAATGAGCCCAAAGCTATATGGTTGCATAAGGAATTTCTTAACCACACAGCTATGACGATAGTTAGTTTGGAAAATTATGATCTTAGGTACTTGAATTGTACAATATTTGGCACAATATTATAAATTCACATATCAGGAGATCAACACAAGAAGCATGTTGTTCCTTACTGACTACTGGTGTCCTGATAATCAAAGTGGAGAGAATTGAGAACTAATTCACTATAATTTAAAAATTGTTTTTTTATTTGCTGGGTATGAAAGAATGCTGATGACTTTTGCAGGACCACCAAAACTGGTATGGTTGATGTTTAGGAAGCCTGACATTATCAAGGCAGATAAGACCAACTCATCACATGCAATACTTGATAAGATGAGCTTCCATACTGAGACAGTCACCTTTCCAATACTTCGGCATCAGGTGTGAAAGATTGCCAGTTAATATCCAATATGCACCATAAACTCTTCTGTGGAATCCTGTGAAAAATTTGATGTGTCATCAATATAAATACATAAACTGGACATCAATACGATGTTCAGTTTGTAATGTAGAAGTCATTTCTACAATGATTACGAGCTGGCAGAATCATTAACATGCTGAAAGAAATGCATAGCAATATTTTGCCGTCGCTATGTTCTGAGTTCAAATTCCACTGAGGTCGACTTTGCCTTTCATCCTTTCGGGGTCAATAAATTAGGTACCAGTTGTGAACTGAGGGCGGTGTAATCGACTGCCCCCCTCCCCCACCCCAAATTTTAGGCCTTGTGCCTATAATAGAAAGGATTATGGCTATTGATATTCAATGAGCTACAAAGTGAAATAAGTTTTTTTGTTTGTTTTCTTACCTCAGATAACGAGTTTATCATGTGCAGGTTTCTATCACAACTGTTACATATCTCTTAGTTAAATGCAATGAAGAATCATGACATTTGCTATTATATACAGACATATGTCTCTTTAGGTCCTCAAAAGGTATTTGTGACATTGGTAGATTTATCTTATTTCAGTTTACATGAAGATTTATTACCTCTGCCTTAGGCAGAGGTATTGTTTTCAATCATGTTTGTTTGTTTGTCCGTGAACAAGATATCTCAAGAACCGCAGGATGGACTCAGATGAAATTTCCAGGGATATTTGGTCTCAAGACTGGCACAAACTGATTAGATTTTGGCATCAATCCTGTACCGGACAAGGATTCTGGATTATTTTTCCTGTTTTTTTTTACTTAATTTTTGTGAGCGGTTGGGTTCATTTTCCGTATTCTAGTTTGTGAGAGCCGTTGAGTTTATTTCAGATACTCTCATTTTAAAAATCATCTCTGGCTAATTGTTGAGAGGATGTTGGTGTTGCCTTGGCAGAGGCTTGCACTTTCTGAGCGCTCATATTATTATCTTGCTTTCATTCCTGTAGCATTCAGTAGCTAACATGACCAACCTTAGATAGACAAACTTCATTGTGAATGGGACATTTGAAAGGATTATCAATATCTATGGGCTTTCATTTCCTCACATCTTATTTCAGTTCTTTGTGTTTAATGTGATTCTCTTCAAAATACTAGGATGCATTAAAGTTTCTTTTTTCTTCATTTTGTTCCATTTTCCAGTTTTCTACATGAATGCTACAATTTTTATGATCAAATGTAATGCAATTATTGTATCTTAACTTCAGTTTGTGAGGGCCTCTTTTCACAGAATGTAATTCTCCATGGAGAATTTATGGGATTATTCCATCTTCCATATAAACTATACAGCCTGCTTACCTCAGTCTGCTACAAGAGAGCTTTCATACTTACAACATTCACTACTTCAAAACTTCAACAACACTCATGTTGATATCTGCAAAATTAGTTGAACACTCTTCTGCTGAAGATGCTACAACTAATTTAACATATTTTGAACATAATATTCTTTTCTCCCTCTCTCTCTCTCTCTCTGTGCATGCACACAGGTATGGTTGTGTAATTGAGAAATTCAGTTCCCAACCACCTGGCTTGGGATTCTTCAATTCCACTGTGCAGCACCTTGGGCAAGTGTCTTTTCTTCTACTATAGTACCAGGTAGAATAGGATACAATATAGCAAATGCTGGGCTTTTTTTAAAAATAAAGGCTAAATTATTTTATGGAGTTTTGGTGAAATGATATTCCAGTATAGATACTAAGAGAGTTCAGTGGAGAGATACTAAAATTTATAAATATTGTTGAGGGACAAGGACTATGATAAGTTTCAATACTTCCATACCATTTGTAATTTCAGTGTTAGAAAGATGTAAACTGGCAATGAATACAAAATGTACAAAAAGTCAAAGGAAGAATATGTTGAATACTTACAGCAAAGTTCCTCATTCTTGCCGGTAAAGATTCTGGTTTACGTCCACCAGCAGGAGAGGTTTCGGAACTTGCAGACATTGTTGAATTGCTGCAATTTGCAATGTCTCCATTTCGAGTTGCTGCGATTTCATTGGGTAACGGTCCATGTGACGGACAACCCGCTGACAGATCAGAGTCTAAAGAAGTACCCGATGCACTTTTACTAACCCCACTACTGTTTTTCTTTAATGCATCATCATCTTTCCCCTCGGCTGCTGGAGAGAGCGAGATTAGAAGCTGTTCATCAGAGGCTTTGTTGCCTCCTGTTAAATAAAGTACCGGAGAGTATAGACGGCTGTGTGACGGTGACCCTCCCACCGAAGTTGATTTTGTGCTGTCTGTATGGCTACTGCCACCACGTGTTGGAGAGCATGATATAGACCTCATGAATTCTGGAGATTGTGACTGGTGGAATTCCATATGGCCTATACTATGGACTCTCCGGTGTTCAGTACATTGGTAATCGGATGATCCCCGATTGTCTGGCCAACGCATGCGATCATCTACATCTTGAGACTGAGAACGGCATATCTCACAACGAGGTGATGAACCTAAGGAGAGAAAACAAGAACAGTGTCACAATTTTTTTGTTACAAACATTGCACCAAAACCCTATCACATAGTGAACTTACATCAGTAAAATTTAAAGATGCATTTGGAGTATTTGTGAAAATAATAAGATGTTTTGATAAATTTCCATTACACACTCCACTCCACATTCTCTACTTTATCGAAAGACATTCTCCTCATTCCTTACATTACACACCTAAACAAACTCTGTGTGGAGGCTCATGGCTTAGTGGTTAGGGTGTAGGACTCATGATCATAAGATTATGGTTTCAGTTCCTGGACCAGGAGACGCGTTGTGTTCTTGAGCAAAACACTTCATTTCACGTTGCTCCAGTCCACTTGGCTGGCAAAAATGAGTAATTCTGTGATGGACCGGCATCCCATCCAAGTAGGGAATTTATATGCCATGGAAACCAGGAAACAGGCCCGGAGAGTCAGCATTACTCAAAAAGGAAACTTTACTTAAACATACTCTTCATCCCAATTTTCAACATACATTTCAACCTTCTACCAGAATATAAAATAAGCTGTAAAACAAAAGATAAAACAACTATTGATAACGCTTGTTGTGAATTACAGTTAAATCCACATTGCGCATGAATTGTAGAGATTGGCAGGGTTACCAGATCAATTTCATAAGTAGCATAAAATTTTGAAAAAGTAACAGGTTGTGTTAAAAATGGCCCATACATACACATATACACAATGGGATTCTTTTAGTTCCCATCAACCAGATTCACTCACAAAGTTCTGACTGGTCCAAGATCATAGTAAAAGACATTTGGAACAGCATGGTGGGGACCAAATTTGAAAATCATTTGATTGAGAAGTAAATCTGCCCCAGTAGGATTTTGAGCTTTGAAAATTTAAATTTTAAAGCAGGCCCAACTGGTAATCATTAAAATTGAATAGGGGACAAGTAAAAGGAGAGGAAGAACCATAAGCTAATATGCAGTTCAGATCCTTAGGAGAAAACTATAAAACCCTGATAAAGTTTCTCGTCTGTTGTCCTTCATCACTTAGCTGCTTTTGGTTTAATCATACTCCATAGAGATGGAGATCAATACAGGATCTGTATAAAGGCCTCAGGATCACTCAGTTTCCCAAGTTTGGAAGAAGAGAAATAAGACCCCTTATTTTCAAACGGTTGCAATTGAAGTGCATTTTACAAAAGTCACACCAGAAATCTTCAATCCTGCCAACAACACACCAATATAGAACCATAGTTTACCTGAGTATAGATCTGATGAAGACTTGGTGGGTTTTGTGATTTCAGGTCTGTGTTGTCTTCGACCTCTTGTCTGGATACTAGCCTGGGTTAACAACGGGGACTCTCGACTTCCATAGATCTGGTCCTGAAATAAAAGGGCATACATTAGTAGTAGTAGTAGTAGTAGTAGTAGTAGTAGTAGTAGTAGTAGTAGTAGTAGTAGTAGTAGCAGCAGCAGCAGCAGCAGCAGCAGCAGCAATAGTAATGTTAGTGATGGTAGTAGCAGTAGCAATGTTGGTGATAGCAGCAGTAGTAGTAAGGTTAGTATTAGTAGTATTTGCAGCAATAGCAGCAGCAGTGGTGGTGGTGGTGGTGGTGACAACATTAATTGTAATTAAGAGCATTCAAAGTAATTATGACAACATCAACAACAACAATAACATCTACAACACTGGTTACAGTAATAATGACAAAGACAACAAGGAAAATGTGGAGTCAGGACATTCATGCTTTTCCCAAGAATAAAGCTAATATTGAGCCGAATTGTTCCTTATCATATCACTGGTACTTGTTTAGCTCTAAGTCAGTTTTGGCCCAGATCTATGGTCAAAGACATTCCAGTTGCAGCCATACTGTCTTTTATTTAGCCACAGTATATATTCTTTTCCACTTTAGGCACAAGGCCTGAAATTTTGGGGAGGGCCCAGTCAATTAGATCAACCCCAGTATGCAACTGGTACTTAATTTATCGACTCCAAAAGGATGAAAGGCAAAGTCGACTTCAGTGGAATTTGAACTCAGAATGTAAAGACAGACAGAATACTACTAAGCATTCCGTCTGGTATACTAACATTTCTATCAACTCGCCGCCTTTCAGTCATAGTATGTATAGTCATGCTAACTGCATACAGTTATGCAAAATCACAAGAGTTCCATCTCCATGTGTAGGGTGTCAGTTACATCTACCTTGGGGTTCTGTATATTGACACAATGGTGGTGGTAATTATGATGTTGATAATAAAGACAATTATGCTAATAAGAGTGGAGAGCATACAGGGAAGAGGAAGACACTAAATAAGCAATGATGAGATCAAATCTGAGGAGAATAGATGTCTCAGAAAAAGATGTCAAAAGACTGACAATTAGGTGCCTAGCTGACCTGTTCAACCCACATTAGCATGGAAAAATAGCAGGAAATTATTAGTTATTGGTCATTTTATAAATAAATATAGATGACTTCTGTTTTAATTACTGGGTCTGGAGGAAGTGGAAGAGCTTATGGCCCTTACAGACCCTCCTAGACCAGTGAGACTGATGCTATTAATGTTCTCCTTCATTTGTGGGGAAGACATGAGAGAAAGAGAATTCTAGAGAGCTGACATTTTGGGAAAGAAATAAAAGATGCAGTGGTTAGTACAGGGCTGGACACAACAAAGGGTAGTTATGAGAAGAGGTGAGATAGTGGGTCAGGAACACCTGCATAAAAGTGGTATGAACCCTGCCAGCTGTGAGGAGCAGAGGCCATTATAGTATAGTAGAAAAAAGAGAGCAAAGACAGTATGCATGTGGATCAGAGTCTGGAGCATGTCTGTAAATTACTTTATATCAATTAATTGGATAGCTTTTTCCAGATGCAGTGTATGATGTCTGTATGTGTGCTGCAACAGCACCATCCCAGATGTAAGAGCAATACTCCACTGGTCATCTCATCTGAGCTTTGTAGAGTGTCGATAATTGTTGGGGGCTGAAATATCTTTTGGACCTGAAAAGAAGGTCCAGTCGGTGGGATGTGGTCCTAGCTATAAGGTTGTGTGTGTGTGTGTGTGAGAGAGAGAGAGTTCGTGAATGTGAGAGAAAGAGTGTGTGTGTGTATAAACAAGTATGTAAGCTCATAAAAATGAAAGCACATGGCCTAATGGTTAGGGGATTCGGCTAATGATCCTAAGGTCATGAGTTCGATTCCCAGCAGTGTATTGTGTCCTTGAGCGAGACACTTTATCTCATGTTGCTCCAGTCTGCTCAGCTGGCAAAAATGGGTTGTACCTGCAATTCAAAGGGCCAACCTTGTCACATTCTATGACACACTCAATCTCCCTAAGAACTACTTTAAGGGTACACATGTCTGTGGAGTATTCAGCCATATACACATTAATTTCATGAGCAGGCTGTTTCATTGATCAGATCAGCTGGAACCCTCATTGTCACAACTGACAGAGTGCCAGTCTAATTGGTTTAAAGTTCATAAAAGCCAATACCACACATAAATATACACTCCTCCTTTATCACTAGCCATGACAATATTTAGTCATAGAAACTCTTCATAAAAGCATATATAGGAGGCTCTAATGTCAATGTAATCAACCCATATAAAAGAGAATTAGCATAGTGAGTCCATCCAAGTTTGTATTTTGAATGCATAAAAACAATGGCATTGAATAAATAAAAAATTTATGAGATGTGCAGTCTAATGTTTATTATTTTATCAGCAATTACTTTGAAGTTCCACCAGTCATAGCTTGTTCAAACAGTGTGTATGAGTAAGTATATCCATCAAGTGTGTGTGATACAGTAACACCAACAATTTTCAACTGTAATGCCAGTAAGAAAAATCTGCACCAGTAAAACTAGTCTAACTTATATGTTGCTAATTTCTTTCCTAAGACAGGTTAAATATAATTGCACAACTAAAAAAAAACTATGTGTAGTCTAGTTTTTAGAATAGGGACTCAGAGCCTCTGCATATCCAAAATAGGCAACGGAAATGGTTAATGTCAGGAAGGACATCAGAACATAAAACACTACCCCAAGAAGCTTGGTTAGCCCGTTAACAGTATGGAGGAGCAATTGTAAGTGCAATATATATATACACATGCAGACATAGAGATATATACATAAATACACCATCATCTCTAACATTAGAATCGTTATAATTTTCAGGTGCATGTGCAATTGGTTCTACATGTGAGCAGGTGGATGTATATTGTACATTTGGATATACATGTGTGCAGTTAACTGAACATGCACATAGTTGTCTGTACATGTGAGCAGTTGGCTGTGCATCAGTGCAGTTACAGTGAGTATGTACAGTTGGTAGTACAGGTCTGATGTTGCAGGTGCTTGTATGCAGTTGGTTGTACATCAGTGCGTTTGTAGGTGAATGTATGCAGGTGGAATTGCACAGTTATGACAGACAGAAAATTTAGAAAAATTCATTCAAAACTAATGTGGAAACTAAGATATAACAAAGTTAACAACAACAATAACAATAATTATAATGAAAATAATTAATTGTAATAGTAAATAATAAATAAACAATAACAACAACAATGATAATTATAATAATTTCATCATTATTTCCACAAGAGTGATGAATGAGGGGACATTACAGGAATAGGATACCAAAAAGTGTAGGTATCCATACTGAAATCAAATGAATAAGGTTTGTTCAATGCAGACTGATGTGAAGATGAACAACATTATAATTAATTAATATATAAACTATAATCAGTTTTTACAGACAAAAATCAATCCATTCATTCTAACTGAAGATTCATATGTCTCTGGAGGAGGGTTTTAACATGACTGCTCTATCAGATTTGAAAACTCATCTCTGCATTTCAATCTCTACCATATTATTATATCAATGATATAGTATGGTTCTGCTAACTCTTTTTCCATGACACAAAGCTTGACATGAAATTTCAGGAGCTAGTTACCTGTACACCAAATCATACCTGAGTATCTGTGCTTTCCTTTGAATATTTGCTCTCTTTCTCTCTGTCTCTCAACAATACCCATAGTGAGTCCCTGCAGCTCTTTTATAATTGAAAGGCAAGCACAGATATTCTTAACCTTTTAGCATTTAAAGCAGCCATAACAGACCCAAATATTGTACCTGTTTTATGTTAAAATTGGCCGGATCTAAACTTTTACACCTACCCTACAATGTCATTAAAAACATAATCAATCATATCATCAAGATCTTGAAGTTACAATATTATACATAACTAATTCAAAACAATGAATAAATAAGCATTACATTTGACAGAATAACCTGAATGCTACAGGATTAAATCTTGTGCCTCTGATGTCACAGAATCTTCCAGAATAATATTAAAACTGTTGAGCATCCTTCTGGATTTCAACAGCAGTGTCAGAGCCTTTGATAAGTATAGCTGCTACAGTTTGTCTGTAAGTGATATACAAGTAATTTCTATGCTAAAGGTGGCCCCATTCATCTAGTCAAAAGCTCTACAGACAGTTTATAACCATGACAAGATTAGATGACTATCTAGGTAACATAGGTACAAACACATGGCAACTATCCACAAATCCAATCTCTTCATAATGCCTATAGTACAACTCAGAATATTTGCACACATGACATAAGGGATCAAATATTATATATGACATGCTACTGGGAGCATCACATATATATTTATATATTGTTGTTTAGCCCAAAGTCAGCCTTGATTAAGCAGACCCAAGCTTTCCAGACATGAGATATGACCATCCAATATTCTTCCTTAACACAGTGCACCCACAAGATCCAATGTGTCATGCTTATGTCACAAATAGTTAGACAATTAATTAACCAAGAGAATCTAAAATTCTCAAAAGAATAAAAACAAAAAAGAACAGAGAAATTACTTCCCAAGATTTTTCAACAAAACAAACTATTTACGAAAGACAATCTTTACATCCATCTTAACATAGATGTATTGTTAGAGTGCTGGATACTACATTATTTACCTTGAGAGAACCTCTCATATTAATGCATTGGGCATAAAAGCACACATATTTATATCACTGGCAGACAAGAACTGCCAGGTCACATAATTTGTCTCTTGGTATTACTACTGCTTCTGTCACTTTTATTTTTTTACTTTTCAGTCGTTTGACTGGGGCCATGCTGAAGCACCACCTTTAGTCAAGCAAATCGACCCCAAGACTTATTCTTTGTAAGCCTAGTACATATTCTAACAGCCTAATAATTACTTATTCTATCACTAATAATTCTTTTTCAATAAGCCTGCAGGCTATTTGTAACATTAGTGCCTGAAAAGCCACTGAAATTGTTTACAGGGGTGGGGTATCTAAAAGTAACTGGAAACATTCCCTGTGGGATAAAGCCCATAGTAGTTCAGGCTTCCTCTGCTAGAAGCCACTTGATGCGACCCTCAGGCATCAGTCTGTTGACTGGCAGCATCAGGTGGGGTTGTACTGTCAAGTGGTGCATCATTGTTTTGTAGCGCTTCTTCCCTGTTCGTCGATTTTTACAATGGCTGAAATGAAGGAACAGCATGCTTCCATGAAATTCTGTTTTCCACTGGGGAAAACGGTGACTGAAACAGTTGTCATGCTTCAAACAGCTTACAAGGATGCTGCCATGAACAAAACACTAGTTTGTGAGTGGTTTTCACTCTTTAGGGATGGTCACTTGTCGCTCATAGACAACCTCTTTCAGAGCAACTGTTGACCTCCTGAAGAAATGAAAACATCACAAAATTCATGAAGCCACCAAAAATCAACAAACTTGTTGATATGACTGGTGTGTCCTGGAGCTCCTGCCAATGGATTTTGAGCAAGGAATTGCGAAAGAAAAGTGTTGCATCACATTTTGTGCCTTGCTTGCTCATAACTGAATGCATGTTGTGAACTGAAAGAACAGTTGCAAGTTGATCCAAGATTTTTTGATGGTCATCATTGGTGATGAAAGCTGCTGCTATGGAATTTGCAGATGTGGAAGAGGTGAACCAAAGCACCAATGAAGGTGTTAAAAGGCATCTCTTTGCAAGAGTTCTAATACTGCTTTGACCAGTGGAAAATGCATCTGGACCGATGCATTGCTTCAAATGGAGAATAATTTGAAGGCAATAAAAGAGTAAATATGTAAAACCAAGTAGATAAAATAACACTGCAAAATTCCAGTTTCTTTCGTATATCATTGAGAGTGAAATTTGATTTGCAGCTATCAGGCATCTTCCACTGAAGAGACAGAGCATGTCGAAATCACATGACCTGGCAGTTCTGATACCTGTAGCAGTCAATTCTTGCCTGTCGGTGATATAAATAGGCATACTTTATGCACCATATGTCCATATGAGACATCTTGTAAAAATAAATAACAGAGTATTCTGCACTTTAATACTACATCAATGTTAAGTTGGATATAAAATTTGCTTTTTAGTACTAATACTGCTTTTGTCACTAATAATTATATATATATGAAAGAATTTATTGCAGTGTGAATTCTAACAAAATATTCCAGTGTCTCTCAGAAACCTCTTTTTAAATGAATGGATGACAGTAGAAGAAACAAAAAGACAATACAAATTCAACAATCACACCAGTTTTGAAATTTATAGACTTCACTCCATACATGCTATATGTATACATAATAAGTAATACACATAAAATACATATATACATACATAAATATATATACATACATAAATATATATACATACATAGATATATACATGCATGTATATATATAAATAATAGGAGTTTATAAAATAAATAAAAGAAATAGTGTACTCAATACAATATTAAATTGAAATAAAATATAATATAGTCCATTAAAGATAATACATCATTGCTTCTTGTTTCATGTCTAGTCGAAAGCTAAGCAATCTTCAGATGAAAAGCAAAACCATTTGCTCAAAAAAAAAAGAAGCAAAATATATCTGAAAAAACTTCTGGTATTGCATGCATGGTTAAAAAATTATAATGGGCATAACTCATGTATATAAGAAGGAAGTGTTATTTCCTTTGAGTAGTTAGAGAATTATAGGATTTAGAAAATAAAATTTCATGTATATAAATGTGTCTATATATATATATATATATATATATAAACAAAAAATAAACATAAAATAAGAATATTAAAAATTAAAATTTAAAGAAATAGAAAAAAACAGTGGGGAACATAAGTAAAATAGTATAGGAATTTATCAGAAAATATAGGAGATTACAAAGAGTATGAGTTGAGGAAGGGCAATTAATGGCGAAAACAAGAAGAGTAAAAATAGTGAGGTATCCACCTAAACTGCTGTATAAAAAGATAACAGTATCTAAGGTTACAAAATGAAGAGTCTTTAATAATTAATTATTGATCTATTTAATCAGATAGTGATGTGGTATTCTAATTTTTAGGAGGTATTTTTCAAAGTGGTAGCATTTAGTAAAAATTTCTGATCTTGCATTTGGATAATTAACAGATTTGCTAGGTTTTTTTCAGTACGACTGAGATATTATTTAAATTTACATTCCACCCTACCTACACAGAAGTTTCACTCTGTACTAAGGTTTAGTTTGGTAGAGGTGACTTAACAGATATGTGCACACATAACTGATAATGTGCTTAAATATTTATTCAAGAAAACTCAAATGGTAAGGTTTTAAGATGTTTTATAAATCTTCACTGTATCACTAATTGAATGGATCTGGAGCATGCAAGTTAGATTACGGTGTTCTAAAAGGAAATCATAAACATATATATGTGTTTATGACCAACCAATTCTACCTATAGGCTTTACCAAACTGACAAAATGCCCAGTATGATATAGCTTGTAACTAGATCCTACAACTAAGATAGGAAAAGAGATTACAAAATAAAATCCTACAAACACAATGAGTTGCTGGAACAGTGAAGATCCGAAAGCCCTGTCAAAATTCTATTGGTTTAAATAATATTTAACATAATTTTATACACATATACATGTATATACCTACACACACATATATATAGATACACACACAAACATACATTCATATATATATATAAGTGAACATACGAACCTCTATATGCATACACTTATGGAGACAAATAAATATTACAATATAAACACTACACAAACAACAGAAGTGCAGGATTTCAGATGCTGAATATATAACTATTAGTTAATGGTTTCAATTTCAGCTAGATGTATCTTCCTGTATCCACAGACAATATACAAGATGCATGACACTGTAATCCACTTTTTCATAAATATATTTAGTTTTAGGAAAGAGCATTTGACTATTGGAAGCACAATTCTATAAACCAATATTAATGATTGCATTGTTAGAGCGATATATAACTAAAGAATCAGTGTTTTCATTTTAGATGTATTATAATGGTAGGGAGGTCAGTTCTGGACCTATTTACCAAAGGGACATGAATGCATCACAATACCTGTGTCAATCTACCTAACATGCAACAGGTAGCACTACCTCTTCTAATATGTATGGTTAGCACTAAAAAGGAGTAACAATATATATATATATATATGGTATGGAAGTAAAAAGTTCCTGGCTTGAAAGGTATTGTGAGAAGCCTGGTTGGAGGCCCAACATTCCAAACTCTTTTACAGAGCTTAGAAAAACTGAAGGACCACTGCAATAAGTGTGTGAATCTGGGAGGGGAATATGTTCAATAATATCATAATTAACTGATCTTCCTGCATTTTCTTTTACCTAAAGCCAGGAACTTTTTAGCAACCATCATATATATATATATATATATACATACAAACAACTAATATATCTATAGTAACCAAAAGAACTGATGTAAAGTAATTAATGTAGTCAGTGTTTAGGATTAACACTGACGAAACACTGATATGTAGATTTATATACACTCTGTAATGTCCATCAGAGGACAGAACTGATTTATATTACATGTAGTATCACTATTCTACAAAAGAGTAAACCTTCTGCAATGTTCTCCGGATCAGTGGTTCTCAACCAGGAACCAAATGTCCCCAGTGGATCATTCTATATAGTTAGAGTGCCACTTGAAGAAAAGGAATATTTTGTGGCATGGAATGTTCTGAGGCTGCCACTCATAAATTTAATTGTGAAAATATATGATCCCTTTGTCATAATCCTTATATTTCATTGGGCTAATTTCAACAACATAATATTGAGCATTATATCAGTTTAATACCCTAATACTATCCAGCTGCTAGTCAACATTTCAATTGTTTACTGTTATTTGCTACTATCTTGCGACTAAAACATTTATAACGATATTTTATTATATTGTACTATCTAGTGACCATTACAATAGTTTTGCTACTTTGTACTACTGTCTAGCTACTAAACAAGATTACAATAGTTTATTACTATGTACTGCTAATCTAGCTAATAAAAATAAAATTCAAGACAATCACTTAGAAATAAAAGTATTTAACATTTTTATGACAATTCACAAAGAGTAAACTTATAATAATGCAAAACTGGACATTAATATATCTTTTATGTTTTAAAATTATACATATCTTTTATATTTTTAAATAAAGAGCATGTAATTAAATTTAATTTTTGGCAGTTAGTTTATTCTTGTACTAAACAACTACGTCTTTTTATTATTGTGCTAGCGACTACATATTTTTATCTTAATGGAAATGGTTGGTTTTGTAAACTGCTACAAACACTTTGTTCTTAAACAATATAGCTGTAATTAATAAACAATGCAATGATAAATTATTTTAAATCATAAGCTTCTATGAGAAGGTCAGTGAGGTAATTTGGGCTCAGAATTTGGGGCCAATAAGCAAAAAATGGTTGAGAAGCACTGCTCTGAATGATATACGCAGCAGTATATCATCTTAACACTCTACACTATATACAATCGACAGTATATACTAAATGGTATATACAATCTACAGTAGATACTAAATGGTATGTATTGTTGTATACTATACTTTACACAATGTAGTGTACATGAAATGACATACAGGGCTTAATAAACTATGCAATGTGGACAAGATGTATACAGTACTATACACTCTGTAGTATATGCTAACTGATAGACACTGCTGTACAGAACACTATGCGGTTTTCTCTAAATTACATAAATCACTTTACTGTATACAGACTGCAGTATGCACCAAATGATACACTTTGTTGTGCACATTCTGTTAGGTACACTAGATGACAGATAAATCCACCTCTGGGTAGACTGATATACCACCAGCAGAGGTAATTTCTAGCTTCCTATTCTCACGTGGAACAATGAAAAATTCCTTGTCAAAGAAACAAGAAACATGTCAGACACAGGATGTGAACTCACAATACAACAGTTGGTAGTTACATTGTTTTAATTACCTGGCCATGTTGCTAACCCTGTCCACTTGATGGTGGCATGGAAAGATATGAAGAATGAGTAACAATCACAACAACAGTAACAACAACATCAACAAACAACTGGTGATGAAGATTCTATGTAGTCAACATGCTTCAATGCAATCTCCTGAAATTCCTTAATATACTTCCTAGAATTTCAAATATGAAATCGATATGAGTGAGGGGAGGAGCTTTGACATGGAGATTTTTAGACAGATCCCTTTGCAACAAAAACTCCCTACCTACTCTAAAGCAGGGACCACTAGTTCTTTGTCTTAAATGTTAGGACAGCATGTCCCCCTCACACATAGTAATGGCAGGGATGGCCACCACTAGAAGTTCAAATTAAAACATTCTGCTGTCTTGTGGCAATATGATGACATAAGGTAGCTTGAAAGCTTGAAGCTGAGCTGACCTTTGCTAGCTACTCAACAACAACAACAACAACAACAACAACACACACAAACAAACAATTAGGTGAGAGAAAAGAGCTCATAGATTGACCAAAGTTTGATACAGTGGCTGCTTCTAGTGAAACACTAAAGAGTGTTGGTGTGCAAGGGAAGGAATAAGATGGAATAGACGAGTGTAGGAGGAGGAGGAGGAAAATTCTTACATTGATCTGTTCATCGCCCTCACCAGTCAGTCGCCGATGATCCTCAAACCGTTTTACCTATGTAGAAAAATCAACTTGGTAAGCACCATTGCTTTGAAGGAGGTTTTTTTTTGGTGGCGTAGTGGCTTTTTTTTTTTTTTAATATCATACCTAAATATCATACCTTAACCGTAATTAATATAGATCATTATTATGATTAAAATTATTTTTAGCACTTCTAGAAATATCAGAAATAAGTTAACATAACGATATTAAAAATTATTATAGATATTAACATTATTTACTATTATTCAGTTATTTCAATATTTTAATGATTATTTTAATATTATTTTACTGATATAATTATTATTGTAGTTGTCATCATCACTACTACTGCTACTGCTGTTGTTACTGATATTACAGTTACTACTTATCACCATCATCGTTATCTTCATTATTAGAGGATTAGACAAAGTGGTTTGTGGTATCTTTTTCAAGCTTTTTTATGTTCTGAGTTCAAATTCCACTAGGTTAACCTTTTCTTTCACTCTTTCAGGATTAATAACATAAAGTACCAATTAAGTACTGGGATCATTATTATCAATTAGCTACTCTCCCCAAATTACTGGTCTTGAGCCTAAATTAGAAAGAATTATCATTATTATTATTATTATTATATTATTATTATTATTGTTATTATTATTATTATTATTATTATTATTATAATTATTATCATCATCATTATTATTATTATTATTTTTGTTATCATTATTATTAAGGCAGAATCATTAGCATGCCTGACATTAGCGGCATTTCTGCCTGTGTTCATGATCCGAGTTCTATTGAAGTCCACTTTGCCTTTTGTGCTTTTGGGGTCAATAAAATAAGTACCAGTTGCATACTGGGGTCAAAGTAACCCCCTCCCTCAAAATTTCTGGTCTTGTGTCTATAGTAGAAAGGACTATTATCATTACTATAGACAGTATAGTGGCAGCAGCAGTAAGTAGTAGTAGTAGTAGTAAGACAGTGGATTGGCAGAATCATTAGAGTAACAGATAAAATACCTGGTGGTATTTAGTTATATCTATTTACATTTTGAGTTCAGTCCCCACTTAGGGTCGACTTTACTTCTGTCTGACCTTGTGTTAGAAATTATTATTGTTTTGTTGTATTTCACCCAAACTTTTACATTCTCAGATCAAATTCCACAAAAGTCAACTTTGTCTTTCACCCTTTCAGGATCAATAAAATAAAGGAACAGATGGGGTCAACTAGTCCACCCCACCAACTACCCCGACCCCTGCCCCAAAAAGTGAAAATAAAAATTGCTGGCTTCGTGCCAAAATTACAAATCATTAAAAGGACAAGCTGGTAGAATCATTAGTGTGTTGGATAAAATGCTCAATGGTATTTCTTCCAACTCTTTACATTTTGAGTTCAAATTCTGCCAAGGTTGACTCTGCCTTCCATCCTCTTGGGGCTTGATAAAATAAGCACCAGTTGAACACTGGGACAGAAGTAATCGATTTATGAACATTCCCTAAAATTGCTGGCCTTATACCAAACATTACAAAGGATTATCATTATTATTACTATTATTATTATTGAGAGAGTTATTATTATTATTATAGTGAGAGAGCAGTGCATGCTATCAAAGTGACACTGGGGTAAAATATACAAAGCCCAGTATACCCATCATGACAACTCATCTGATAAAGGTACACCAGGAGACATAGTGATATCATATCAAGATAAACAGTGCATGACCTCACAGGTGGGGCCCAGTTAGAATTTTCTTCAGGTCGAGTAGCCCATCCTGCTCAAAAGGTCCCTGAATAAGGGTTGATTAAGGATGTTGTGAACCAACCAAACCCCAAAGAATTCCTCTCAACACTTGGCATTGATGCTTCCCAACTACTTCTGCTCATGATCAGAGATGCACATATTGTCAGCCACCAAGAGACATCATCAACTGGTTAAGATCAAGCAAGTGACAAACAAATCTGTGGTATTGAGCAGAATATTTGCTGTAGCCCATCTTTCATACCAAGACAAAACAATGTACATGACAGCACTTCCAATCAGTTAAGATCAGAAGCCATGAGAGCCACTGCCTGGTACTGCATCAAGCTGGTACTGTGGCGAGCTGACAGAAACGTTAGCACGCCGGGCGAAATGCTTAACAGTATTTCGTCAGCGTTACGTTGTGAGTTCAAATTCCGCCGAGGTCGACTTTGCCTTTCATCCTTTCGGGGTCGATAAATTAAGTACCAGTTACGTACTGGGGTCGATGTAATCGACTTAATACCTATGTCTGTCCTTGTTTGTCCCCTCTGTGTTTAGCCCCTTGTGGGTAATAAAGAAATAGGTATATTATTATTATTATTATTATTATTATTATTATTATTATTATTACTACTACTACCATTATTATTATTATTATTATTAATATCATTATTATCTTAATGTTTTACAACTTGGAACATGTGAAAAGTGAAGCTCAATGAGTTTCTTTAGTGAGCCAGGTTCAGAATTCAGCGTCATCCTCTTTCACTCCAATTCTGCTTTTGAGAAAGGTATATAAATTGGAATAGACTATTAAATCTGCAGGTATATGTTTGAATTAGACAGTATTATTGCTATTTATTGCTACTTAGATAGGTACAAGATCAAAAGTGAAGAAGGGAAGGAAGAGATCAACCCAGGATATGTTTAATCCTAGTACATGAAAGGAGAGAGATCAAGCAAATATGTAACAGGTATTAATGGTTAAAAAGGACAAATCTACACATGATATAAACTGGTAGTCATGTTTGTCAGGTAAAGTTAAGCTCTATAGGGATTTGAACTCAGAATGACAACGAAAAATCTAAATGATGCAATATATTTGATTTGACATGTTAGTATTCTTCTCAGAGCACCACCTAAAATAATAACTTTTAATCATAGGCAAATGATCAGCAATTTTGTGGAGAGGGGATCGGTCAGTTATATCACTCCCAGTACTTTGTTTTTATTGACCCCCAGGAGAAAGAAAGACAATGTAGGCATTGGCAGAATTTGAATTAAGAATCTAAACAGTTGAAAAAAAAAAAGGCATTTTTGTCTGTTGCTCTAGTTATTCTGTCAACCTGGAAACATATGACTGTTTCTGAATTTGACACAAGATGAACAATTTTAAGGGGAGAGAAAAAACTGATTTAACTGATAACGGTGCTTATTTACCAACCCCAAAAGGACATAAGGCAAATTTGAATTCAGTGACATTTGAACACGAAATGTAAAGAACAAGAAAAAAAGGTGCTAAGTATTTTGTCCAGTACTGTAACAACTGTATCAGCTCACCACCTTAATAATATTAATAATAATCCTTTCTACTATAGACACAAGGTCTGAAATTGTTGGGGAGGAGATTAGTCGATTACATCGACCCCAGTGTTTTACTGGTACTTAATTTATCGACTCTGAAAGGACGAAAGGCAAAGTCAACCTCAGCAGAATTGGAACTCAGAACATAGTGACAGACAAAATACTGCTAAGCATTTCACCTGGCTTGCTAACAATTCTGCTAGCTTGCCGCCTTCAACTTAATAATACTAACAACAATGGTTTCATACTATGGCACAAGGCCAGCAATTTCAAGGAAATGGGTAAGTCAATTACATCAGCCCCAGTGCTCAACTTGTATTTATTTCATCAGCAAGGCAAAGTCAACCTCCACAAAATTTGAACAGTACATAAAGATGACTAGAATGCTGCTTAGCATCTTGTCTAATGTACAAACAATTCTGCCAGTTTTCCACCTCATTAATGATGATATATGATGATGATGATAATAATAATAATAATATTAATAATAATTCTGATGCAGTATCAGGCAGTGGCTCTCATAGCGTCTTATCTTAACTAATTGGAAGTGTTATCATGTACGTTGTTTTGTCTTGGGGGCTACAGCAAATATTCAGCTCAATACCACAGATTTGCTTGTCAGTTGTTTGACCTTAACCAGTTGAGCATGTCCCTTAGTGGCTGGCGATGTGTGCATCTCTGATCACAAGCAGAAGTATAGGGGGAGCATCATAGCCATGTGCTGAGAGGAATTCTTTGGGGTTTGGATAATTCACCTTTGGAAACATGGGTGCTTTGTTCAACATCCTTAAACAACCCTTATTCAGGGACCTTTTGAGTGGGATGTGCCACTCGACCTGAAGAAAATGCTAACTGGGCCCCACCTGCAATGTCATGCACTGTTTATCTTGATGTAAGATCACCATGTAGCGTACATATGGTTATAATGCATGTGCCTGGTGTACCCTTATCAGATGAGTAGTCATGGTGGGTATACTGGACTTCATATATTTTACCCCAGTGTCACTTTGATAGTATGCACTGCTCTCTCACTCAATAATAATAATCCTTTCTACTATGGGAACAAGTTCTGAGATCTTGGAGGAGGGAAAAAGTTGATGACATCAACCCCAGCACGTAACAGGTACTTATTTCATTGACCCTGAAAGGATGAAAGGCAAAGTCAACCTCAGTAGAATTTGAACTCAAAACATAAAGACAGACAAAACACTGCTCAGCTCCCAGTGTGCAAACAATTCAACCAGCTCACCGCTTTATTAATAATAATAACAGCAACAGCTTCAAATTTTGGCACAAAATCAGCAAGCTAATAACATTGAACATTGAACCCTGTACTTGAGAAATACTTTTTATTAACTCTTCAGAGATCATAGTCAACTTTCGTGGATTTGAACTCAGAACGTGAAGCAAGGCATTTTGTTCGATGCTCTAACAATTCTGCCAATCCACCACAAAGATTATGATGGTGGTGGTAGTGGTGGTGATGATGGTGGTGGTGGCGGTGGTGGTGGTGGTGATGGTGGGGATAATAATAATAATAATAGTAAACAATAGCAACAGTAACAACAGAGCAACATAATGGTTTAGTTTTTTACATCTGATATGAAAAAGTGAAGAAAGGTTATTTAATTACCAAATTACTTTGCTAACTAATTAATCAGCTGAGTAAATAAGTAGCAATTAATTATTTAATTTAAAAATCTACACAATTAATTAAGTAAAAAACATGGAAATACAGGATGGTGTTTCATGTTGAGTATAATACAGCGGGAAAAGGGCTTTACACATTGTTTAAACACTCACATAGACGTGTAGTTCTCCACACACATGAAAATAACCACCAAATAATTACTATCAAAATTTGTATATAAATGTGTAAGCACACAAACTCTTTCACAAACACAGACACACACACATATACATATATACACTGACACACACACACACACACATTGTATACATGTACATACAATGAAGCTTTCACATGTTTTAATACAAACACACAAAGTATATATATATATATATGCACACACAAACACACACACATATATATATATATACATATTTATAAATATGTATCTTTATATGTATGTATGCATACGTGTACATGTATGTGTGTATCTGTCTGTCTATGTGTTTATGTAGATACATTAGTGCGTACGCACGTGTGTGTGTGTGTTTGTGTAATTATTTACACTCACATTTTTGTCAACAAATGAAAAATAAATACTCAAACTATAATGTAGATTCTGTATTTATCAGGAATCAGTTGGTACTCAGAGTTGTGAACCACATTGCTCTCATTTGAGCAACAATGAAATGAATCATGTGTGCACAATTATAAGTAATAACAACCACAATAATAATAATAATAATAATAATAATAATATAATAATAATCATAATGATAATAATAATAATAATTAATAATAATATTAAAAAGATGAAGAAGTATTATTTTTATTAATATTATTATTATGTACACAGTGTGTGTATATATGTATATATATACTAGCTTCACCATACTGGCACATGAAAAAAATATTCGAGCAGGGTCGTTGCCAGTGCTGCTGGACTGGCTCTTGTGCAGGCGGCACGTAAAAAACACCATTTGAGCTTGGCCATTGCCAGTACCACCTGACTGGCACGTAAAAGCACCCACTACACTCTTAGAGTGGTTGGCGTTAGGAAGGGCATCCAGCTGTAGAAACTCTGCCAGGTCAAGATTGGAGCCTGGTGCATCCATCTGGTTCACCAGTCCTCAGTCAAATCGTCTAACCCATGCTAGCATGGAAAATGGACGTTAAACGATAATGATATATATATATATACAGGGTGGTCCAAAAGGAGGTTTACAGTTATTTATCTATCTTTCGCATTCATATAACAGTTTAGATCTAATTATAAAAGAATATGAAACCATTATTCAGCAAGATCGAGCATCTTCACATTATGTACTGACAGTAATAGACTATATTAACCAAGCCTTTCCACAATGCTGGTTTGGAAGATGGAGCAGCATCGAATGGCCACCATGTTCACCTGACCTGACACCAGTGGATTTCCATTTTTGGGGTGTTGTAAAGAACAAGGCTTATGAGAAGAATCCCAAAACAGTAACTGAATATAAAAGATTACATTTCTGATGCATTCACTGAAATAGATGAAGATCGGAATTTATGCCGCACCATGTGTCAGAGTGTTCTGAAGAGGTTTGAAGAATGTTGCAATGTTGAAGGAGGACATTTTGAGCATCTGAGAGATTAAACATTGTCTGTTTAAGATGTGCAGAAACAATATGATTGTAAGCTAGAAATTTAAATGTAATAATATGTTTTAAAAGGAATTTAAAGTGCTTACTCATAATTGTAAACCTACTTTTGGGGGCCACCCTATTTTTATATATATATATATATAAATTTCTTTTATATATGTGTATATATATTATATATATATATATATATATAATTTTCTTTCTCCGTCTTCCCTTCTTTGGACTTTTCCTTTCTTCTATATTTCTGACAAAGAGCTCAGCTCGAAACGTTAAATCCTCTTCCTTTCTTTCCTTCCTGAGCATCCAATAACACTATACTTGTTCCATGTCCTCATGTTGTTGTGTTTTCTCTTTGTTCATGTTTGGATTAACTATATATATATATATATATATATATATATCATCATCATCATCATTTATCGTCCGCTTTCCATGCTAGCATGGGTTGGACGGTTCAACTGGGGTCTGTGAAGCCAGAAGGCTGCATCAGGCCCAGTCTGATCTGGCAGTGTTTCTACGGCTGGATGCCCTTCCTAACGCCAACCACTCCGTGAGTGTAATCAGAAGTAAAGATTACTAATTTTTTAATAATAAATGATTATTAACTTTTAACTCTTCATTTTCTTTTCTTTAATCAACTGAACATGAATTTTATATATATATGTATAGACAGAAAGATGGGTAGATATGGAAAGAAATATAACCTTTGCTGCTTGCATGGGCGTATACATGCAGGCTCTTTCTCTCACTCACTCACACACACACGTTTGGAGAAAGAGAATGAGACTTAAATGAGAGAGAAAAAGAATATAATATACACATATAATAAAAATCATACACACATGTGCATAGACTCACATGCACACATAGTACAAACTGTAACTTTGATTCCAGTACAGGTGCCAATATTTACATATATGTATGTGTGTACATATACATATATATATATATATACATATACACACAATACATATATGTACATATGTACAGATAAATGCACTTGATATCAGATAGAAATAAATACACACACGCACATATAATATATATGAATGATATGATATATATATATGTAAAAAATGTAATATATAAATATAAATAAATATCTATAAATATGAACCATCCGATCTTCTGATTACCTCATTTCTTCTAATATAGAATACCTGTACATCATCTCCAAACCTTCCAATATATATATATATATATATATATGGTTGTCAATTGTGTAGCACATTAAATGGTTGTTAACGGCTACTATACAAACATTCACCTGAAGATTGTTATAGAACATGAAAGTACTTGTAACATTGTAAAGTGTAAAATTGTAAAAATTGTAAGACTATGAAACAATAATGGGAAAATTGGACTTATATAGTAAAGAATGAACCCAAAAGGAAAACAACACAGGCAGGAAATGTTTTAGTAAATGTTGTTAGCAATGTTGTTAAGTCTATGTGTTTCTCACCATTTCATGGGACACGAATGTAAGAGGGAAGTATGGTCGCCCAATACTCATCATCTTATTACCTTCCATTAATGTTACTTATTGATTTCACCAGAAATTCTCTCAGAAGTAGTTGGCATTATAAAAAGGCATCCAACTGTAGAAACCATGCCAAAACAGACTGTAGAGGCTTAACGCAAACCTCTCGTTTACCAGTTCTTGTGAAACCCATCCAACCCATGCCAGCATGGAAGATGTACATTAACTGATGATGAAATAGAAAAATGTTGACAACTACGCTGTTATGGTCATGTGTTGCATATGGATGAGGACAGTTGTGTAAAGTAGTACCGATCCCCGACTGTGGAAGAAATTTGTGGTAGAGGTAGACCCAGGAAGACAAGGGATAAGGTGGTGAAGCATGATCTCCAAACTTTGGGCCTCACAGAGGAAATGACTAGTGACCGAGCCCTTTGGCAATATGCTGTGCTTGAGAAGACCTGTCAAGCCAAGTGAAATCACAGTTGTGGCTGATGCTGGTGTCACATAAACAGCACCCATGCAGGTGGCATGTAAATAGCACTTTTTAAGCATTGAGCCCCATGGAGGCAAACTGGTTGAGCTCCTTTCAAATTCTGGGTCTCACAGAGGCAATAACCAAGATCTTTGGCATTATGTTTGTGCTTGAGAAGAAGACCCATCAAGCCAAGTAAAACCACAGTTGTGACAGTTACTGGTGTCATGCAAATGGCACCCATGCTGGTGACACATAAAGGCACCTTTTGAGCACTGGGCCTCATAGAGGTAAAGACCAAGACCATTTGACATTATGCCATGCTTTGAGCATTGGGCCTCAAGGAGACAATGACCAAGTCCATTTAGCATTATGCTGTGCTTGAGAAGGAGACCCACGACGCCAAGTAAAATCAGTCATAGCAGATATTGTTGTCATGCAAAATGGCACCCATGCCAGTGGCATATAGAAGCATTCATTACACTCTCAGAATGGTTGGTATTAGGAAGGGCATCCAGCCATAGAAACCATGCCAAAACAGACTGGAGTCTGGTGCAGCCTTCCAGTTTGCCAGCCCTGGTTAAACCATCCAGCCATGGACAACAGATGTTAAATGATGATGATATATATATGAAGGAAAATAGGGATTAAATAAATCCAAGCAAATATCTCTTTAAGCATTCTGCAAAAATCAAACCTGGCTAACTAAATTCTCCATGTTCCACATATTACTTAGAGTTCTGTGTGTGAACTTCAAAGAAAAAAACACATTCAGATCCTAGGACATCAGAAAGAAAGCTCTGGGTGTCTGTGTGTGTGTGTGTTATGCAGATGAGACAAGAACTTCTTAGTCACACATCCAAGACTGTACCGGTACAGATGTGGCAGTGTTAGAGAATCAGCCATTAATTCATTGGCTTTGAGTATTTAGTTCCATTCTTCTCATGGGTAACTTAGAAGATATTGACTGGTGCTCCATGCAAAAGGATATTTATCTCTGTTACCTACATAATGTTTGCAGAACCCAAACCTAAGCACACACATATCATGATAATTCCGTTATTAATTAGATTCTCATCATATTTCATTTATTATTTTGTTGTAATATCAATGGCACTTTATATTTAATCAGAATTCTTCCAGCTTCCTGGAAAAGCAGGCAGGCATCACTGATTTCGCCAAACAGGAGTATTCCCCAAGGACTTCTGTAATCTTCATCATCTTCACTTGCTCAGAGACACCTATTAAGTGTGTTAGTTTGTGGTTTCCGGTAAATATCAATGTTCAACAATCTAAGTTATATTGCATGATACAACATCATATAATATAGCATGCTACAATATATTAGCAGATTATCCATAATTATACCACAGCTAGCAGGAATATTATATGTTATTGCATGCTGCTATATCATTGATTATTTATCGTTAGCCTGCAGCTAGCAGAAATATCATACAATATAATATAATTCACACCCCAAGAGTTCCCTGTATGTTTGGTGAGAATATGGATCTTCAACTGGAAAGTTCAATGCCAACAGTAAAGTTTTTTTTTTTTTTGGAGGACCTGCAGTTGCCTATGTATGCAAGTCTCCCCTCTGCACACACACATACATTTTATTTTTTCTTTGTTTCAGTTATCGGACAGTGGCTATGCTAGGGTACCACCTCGAAGGATTTAGTTGAACAAACCAACACCTGTTGTCAAGTTGTGGTGGGGTACAAATTCAAACACACACACATATACAACAGGTTATCAAAGGCAGCTGGTCAGGTAGTAGTTGAGGTGAAGAAGTATAAGCTGTAGTAGTGTGATTGTTATTGGTGATCAGGAGAAATATGGTCCTCTCCAAATCCACTATGAAAAAAGTCGCCGTTCTGATGGTCAACACAAGCTAGAACCACAATACTATAAATAGTCACTGACCACTTTGGCTTTTTTACGAACCCCATGAGATTGGATCTCATATGTCTGTATTTATAAAAAGCCTGAGCTAAACCAAAGAGTTAGTATTCACTGATGTAGCAACACCAATAATAATAATAATAATATAACAAAAACACCAGGACTAACAAGTATATATAACATACAGAAAATAGCACTACTAGGCACTGCACACATCCTACATAAAACACTTTCAATACAGTAAAAGTAAGATTATCACAACAAACCACAGCACACACCCAAGGCATACAGAGCTGTGCTTGGTAGTGCAGTGAAAGCATGTGATAAAAATAAGACTACTGAATAATTAAATTAATAATATCACAGAATGACAAAACATAAACATAGCCACTGTTATGAGGAAACAACAAAAATAGTGAGAATAACTTAATCTGCGAAAACCCTTAAATAGATCTATTTAGCCCTTATTTACTCCTATTAAAAGTAAAACATCATATCTGTCTATTTACACATACAAAGTAGGTCTAAGGAGAGGACAAGTGTCTTATCTCAACTCCTTCATCTTCCCATGAAACCCAGCAACCATTAAGGCTACTTGACTTTGTTCACCAAATACCATTGTGGTTAAGATATTGTTATACTGGACTCAGCAGGTACTCTGAACAGTTATATTTGCACAAATAGTTAGTACTACATCAGATACTACTACTACTACTTTTTCTTTATTCCCTAGCTGTCCTCTCAACCATTATGCGGCTCTAGGTGCTGCTGGATCATGAACTCTGGTGATGATGTTATTCCATGCTTTCTGATCCATGGTGCTTGCCGTAATATGCTAGAATCCGAGGTGCTGCAACTTGAGGTCTTGCTCAATTTGTCTCACCCATGTCTTTCTTTGGTGCACTGCGCCGGATTCTACTACTATACCAAATACCACCACAATTTCATTAATACTATGGCCATTATTGACAGAGTAATAATTATAGTGGTTTCTAATTCAGGTACAAAGCCAGCAATTTTGAGGACTGGGAGATGGTCGGTTACACCAACCTCTGTACTTGACTAGCAATTTATTTTGTCAAACCTGAAACAATAATGTGTTGACCTCAATGGGATTTGAACTCAACAAACAAGGCATGAAATTTTTCCCAACACTTTAATGCCCCTGCCAACCTTAACCTGTGTCAGTGTGAAAGTATGTTTGATAGCCTTAGGCATCATAGTGTCACCTCAACAGGAGTGTCACTAGAAACATGTCTTATCTCTCACTAGATGTATGACTTCCTTCTCTGATGTAGTACTGACAAGAGAGAGAGAGAGAGAAGGGAATTCACACACCCATTTCGACACCAATGAATTTGTCTCCTACTGCTGCTGCTGCTGCCAGCACCACCTAGAGGCTATGTGGAGAACTGGTGAAGAGGAATAGGAAATACGGTTAGAATTTATTGAAATATAAATTGAATCTACTTAAATGATGATGATGATAAGAAAGAGCAGTGGTGGTGGTGGTGGTGGTGGCAGTGGTGATGATGATGATGATGAGGATGATGATGTTGGTAGCAAAGAGCAGTGCAGTCAAATAGAAGAATGACATAAATCAACTTGTTCTTATATAACCTGATTCCTGTCTCGCTTTCGGCAGAACATTTACCAATGGGAATAAGTCAAAATAAACATAAAAGTAAAGAGGAATAAAATCCTTTCCAAAAATGATTTATATTCATCAAAGACAGTTTAAGTTTCTTCTCAAAGTCTTGAAGAAATATCTGTGGGATTCATGCAGGATTTCCTCTTTTAATGGCTTGATTTTGCCCAAAGATTCTAACAAGAGTCAAAGACCTACAATAAGTCAGTAAGAACCATAAATCAGGAATCAGGCTGTCATCTTTCTTTATTCTTTTAATTCTTAATGGTTCTTTAGGTGATTAATTTGTTAGGATTTCGCAAAAGACTTAAAGACTTGGGTTGTATACGAAGCATCATGTAAGGCCCATATGTCGTGAAGATAAATAACTAGGTAGCCAAGGAATTGAACCGAGTGCTTCAATTTAATAAATGTTCCTTATACATACCACAGTTAACCAGTGTTTCTTAAGTAGTATCATGGAAGACACATGATAATTTTCAACATAAATTTTCTTTACAAAATAGGTGCATCTTCCTGTCACAAAATACAGTGTGTATTTGTATGTATATGTATATATATAATCATCATCCTTTAACCCTTTAGCATTCAGGTTACTCTGTCAAATGTAATGCTAATTCATTCATATTGATTTGAATTAATCATGCATTATCCCATAGCTTTGAGATTTCAATGATGTGACCGTTTACACATAGAAAGACATTATCAAATAGGTGTGAGAGGCCAGATCTGGCCAGTTTGAACATAAACAAGTAGAAAATTTGGGGCCAGTTTAAATGCTAAAGGGGTTAATGTTCATGTTTCATGCTAGCATGGGCTGGACAGTTTAGCTGGATCTGAAAGGTTTCAACGACTGGACCATGCTCCAGTGCCTACATTGGCTGCCTTTTTTAATGCCAAAATGCAGTATGCCCATTTAATTAAAAGGCAACCACACCCTGTTGGGTGTGCAATGAGAGTGTACACGATCAACATGTTATGTTGAGAGAAAAACTGGGCATAAGAGAAATCAGATGTGTGCAAGAAAGAAGACTGTGCTGATATGGACACATGAAGCAAATGGATTGGGACAACTGTATAAAGTGCTGATTGCTTAAAGGGTTTGAAGCTTGCGGAAGATGGAGACCAAGGAAGACATGATGAAGAGGTGAAAGCTGAACTCAGCACCTTGAGCCTCTTGGAGGAAAGGACCAGGATGTCTGGTGATATGAAGTTCTTGAGAAGATCCACTCATCTCAGTGAATCTAAGTTCTGGAAACACAGTGTGTTCTCGACCCACATGTTACATTGATTCATCTCCCAAACATGAAACCAAATTACTTCTCAACATGCACTATATTCGCCTCTCTACCCCAACTCCTGCTGCTAACCCAACCATGTCATCTCTCTCCCTTTATTGTCCTCCCCCTGTCAACAGTATCATTATTACTATCTTGTTGCTCTCTTCTGGATCCCTCTATCTTCCCCAATTCATGATTCATCAATTATCCACCCTTCAACCCTATCCAATTTTTACGGTTTCAGTCTGCCTTCCCATTCCTTCATCTTCTCTTCCCCATACAATCTTGCAAACCCCCAGCCCAGTCATCTACTTCAACTCACCTCATACCTTGAGGGGCCACCCAGACACCTCATCCCCACTGCCTATCTCTTGGCAGCTCCAGCTGATCATTCTCTCCTTTGCCTATGAAATGTGAACAGCCATGCAACTCCTCTACAAGAACTTACTCTGTTCCTCTCACTTCTCTCATACATTAACCCCTTTCTTCCCCATCATAAAGCTGCCCCGCCTCCCTCAGAGTTCATAGTCTTGTAAACTGCATGGTGACTGCAAAAATGTCGCTGACATGAAAAATACCCAGTACATGTTGTAAAGTGGATGATGGCCTTAGAAAGGGCATCCAACCATAGAAACCATGTCAAAGCAGACAATGGCGCATGATGCAGTCCTTGAACCCATTAGAACTTGTCAAACCATCCACCTATGCCAACATAGAGCATGGACATTAAATGATGACGATGATGATGACAATGACAATGATGATGGTGATGGTGAGTTATATTTGTATGCATACACACTCACATATATATATATATATATACATAAGTATAGATAAATATATGCACAGACAAACACATACAACTAAAATACATATCTTCATATACACACATACATATGTATATACACACACACACACTTGTACACAGATATATGTGGAAGTTCATAAATGTCTGTTGTATCATCTCAGTATGCATACGATATGAGAACAAATGCCCAAGGTGTGTGTATGCGTATATATATATATATATATATATATATGTGTATGTGTGTATATATGTGTATGTCTGTATATATATGTATGTATGTATGTATTACCCATTACCACCATTGCCACTATACCATATCCAATTTACCAATCACTATTGCCGCCAATCTAGAAATGTGGAGTCTGTAAATTAGATTTTCCCCATTTTTATTAGAAAAATTTATTTCTATTTTTATTCCATTATTTTAAGTTGGTGCTGATGGTGCTGCTAGTTGCAGTGATAGTGATAGGGGTGGTGGTGGTAGTAGTGTTTTCTTTTGTTTCTTTCCATGGAAGATGTATGTATATATATATATATATATATATATATATACACACATATATTAAAAAAATGTTTCTCTCATGATATTGTTCTGCATTTTAATGATGTGATGGCAGTGAGGTGGAGGAGGAGGAGGAAGAGGAAGGGAAGGTGGTAGTGGTGGTGAAAAAGAGAGACAAACAGACAGACATACAGCAGGCAGATGGTGAGAAGAAAGACTTGTTGAATATAAGAAAGCAATTGCATGAAAGAACTATGTGTGTGTGTGTGTGTGTGTGTGTATGTATGTATGTATGTATGCGTGGTGTGTGTGTGTGTGAGTGCTTTGTGTATAGTATAGATGCTCTGAGTACATGTGGATGTGCATATGTTGTTTGGCAGGTCTAGATAGACATAGAGAGTTCTTAGTGTACGTGCTCTGTCTATGAGTTCATTTAATTTAGTTAGTATAGACAGAAACTGAGTGTCATTAGTATAGCAAGCACATGTATTTATGTGTGTTGCTTGTGGTTAGTATAGGAACATAGACACTTGTCACAAAAAGTGGGACAAGGGGAATAACTCAAGTTGGCCAACAGCATAAATTTAGATAAATCTCGTCAGTGGTGATATACAGAATAACATATGCAAAAATATCCATCATCATCATCATCATCATCATCATTTAACGTCCGCTTTCCATGCTAGCATGGGTTGGACAGTTCAACTGGGGTCTGGGGAGCCCGAAAGCTGCACCAGTCCAGTCAGATCTGGCAGTGTTTCTACAGCTGGATGCCCTTCCTAACGCCAACCACTCCGAGAGTGTAGTGGGTGATTTTATGTGCCACCGACACAGGTGCCAGATGAGGCTGGCAAACGGCCACGATCGGATGGTGCTTGTTACGTGCCCACAGCACGGAGGCCAGTCGATGCGGTACTGGCTACGGCCACGTTCGGATGGTTTTCTTATGTGCCACGTGCCACCGGCACTGGTACCACAAAGATACAAATTCCATTTGATGTTCATCTATTTTGATTTGTTTTGATTTTCACTTGCCTCAACAGGTCTTCACAAGTGTCACAAGAAGGAAGGTATGCACAGGTGGACTGACTACGTCCCAGGTAGGGGCCATGGGTTATGGCCTGACTAGTCTTGCCGGGTCTTCGGATGGTGTTTTTATGTGCCACCGACACAGGTGCTAGATGAGGCTGGCGAACGGCCACGATCGGATGGTGTTTGTCATGTGCCCACCGCACTGACTACAGCACTGATGGATTTCTTGTGTGCCACAGGCACTGGTACCACAAGATACAAATTCCATTGATGTTCATCTATTTTGTCTATTTTGATTTGATTATGTATTAATGGCTAATGTATTAATGTGTGTGTGTGTGTGTATGTGTGATGGTTGCTTAGCATCTATCTATCTGTCTGCAAGTATGTTTGTATGTATATACACGTGTGTGTGCGCGTGTGTTTGTGTGTGTGAGTGTGAATTTGCATAGCCGTGTGAAAACACATGTGCTAGTTTGCATGTGCATATATTTCTTGTATGAGTGTTCTAAAATGTATTGCTGGGGGTGTATCTGTAAGTATATATATACATATGTGTATGTGTCTTAATATGCACATGTATTTATGATTGTGTGTGTTTATGTGTTGGTGTACACAAACGTTTTTGTGTCTATATATGTTAGTAGGGGTATGTGCCTGTCTGCCTATACGTATCAGTGTCAACAGATGTGTGTATCACCATGCATGTGTATATATATCTATATATATGAGTATATATGTGCCTGAATGCCTGTGTATTACAGCATATAGACACAATAATGTGTGTTTGCCTGTGCATATGTGTATGTGTGTATCTATACGAGAGTATTAGCAGGTGTTCACATGTTTGTGTATATATTATTTACATGTTTGTTTACAAGTGTGTATGTGTTTATATACGTGTCTGTATGCATGCGTATGAAAACCTCCACATGCGAAAACATGTTTCATCAATGTTTTAAATGGTTCGACTGCAATCACTAAAAGGCACTTCAGAAGTCATGAGGTCATGAGGTCATAATGTCATGAGGCTATGAGGTCAGACTATTCCTGCTGTTATTTTTGGCTGACCTTCATTGATTTTCTTTGCACAGATTTTTATTTTAGTTGTCTAAAGATGAATGGTTTGATTTATTTTCTTTGTTGAACCATTCCAGCATGTCTGCTGCCACATGGTCTCTTTCAAGACAGCAACAGCAGCAGACAGCAGATTCTACAATGTCTACAAACTACCATACTATTAGCACTGTACTACTGTGTTTACAATCTCTACATACTTCTATATTATTACTATACAACCATTATGTTTATAATCTCTATATACAACCTTTCTATTACAGTGTACTATTGCATCTGCAATTTCTATACTATATTTTGTACTACTGCACAGTAGTATAAAATACAGCACAGCATATACATAGTACAGTACATACATACTACATGATACATCAGATACATAGTATAGTACTATATTACATAGTAGGCATATAGTACAATTCATACACCATACAGTAGATAATACTCCAACGGTGTTGTAGATACATAGCAGAACAGATACACACTACAGTTTTATTATATATATATATATATAGATATAGATATATATCGAGCCTTCTGGGGACTCCAGTTCGACCCCTCCACATCACACATCTTCCCTAACCGACCCCTCCCCTCCTTCAAACGAGCCCACAACCTACAAGACCACTTGGTCCACTGCTTCTTCCCTAACCCAACCTCCTAACCTGGCTCATTCCCCTGCTCCTGCTCATGCTACTGCACTTGCCCTTACCTCTCCAACACCACCCGCCTCACCAGCACCCTTCATCAACCCTATTACAACACCGACTCCTTCACCTGCACTTCTACCAATGTCGTCTACTGCATCTCCTGATCGCTCTGCCCTTCTCCATACATTGGGCAAATGGGACACCGCTTAGCAGACAAGTTGACCAGATCGTGGAACACCTCCAAGATATCCGATTCGGCAATGACACCCCGGTCTCGCACCATTTCTGTGCTACTGGTCACTCTTTGCAACACCTGTCTGTGTTCAGATTGTCCTTGCACAGGGGCCATCCAGACCCCGTTTGCACTATGAACAGGGATTAATCTTCTCTCTTTGCTCCTTTGTCCCACATGGGCTCAACTCTCCTCCCCTCTTTATCTAACCTCCTCTCCTCACCTCTCTCCTCCTCACACTTACTTTCTCCCACCCACCTCTCTCTTGCTCCGACTCCTACTTCTTTTCACTCCTACTCTCTTTCTCTCTTCTCTTCTATCCACCTTCTCCTTCCCCCCTTTATTGTCACCCCTCCTTTGTAACCTTGAAGCAGCTGTTGTTTAGAGGGCAGCAGTCCAGGGATCTACAGTTGCATTGTCTTTCAGAGGTGTTTCTGGTATGTTTAATGTTTATTGTGATTGAGTATTATTGACCCTATATTGGGGAGGTAACTATAGCTAACTTTAACAGTATTTCTGTTGAGGATCTTGTGGTATTTGTGTGAATGTGGAAAGTGGCCATCTATTAGTTTTAACAATTTTCTATGTTAGTAGCTACATTCATGTTATAAGCTGGGTTGAACTATAAGATTTTCCTCTGTCTGCGTCTTCTTGGTCTATTTATATTTGGTTCAATGTAGTATATGCTATTCTTGAAGTTGGACCTTTCTAATGCTGCATTATAATATGGGGTGGCTTTTTCAAAAGTGTCTTTGTTAGCAGATAAATTGGAGATGCACCTGCTAATGTTGTTAACCATTTGTTTAATTACTGCTTGTGGGTGGTTGGAACCTATGTCTATTTGCCCAAATGACAAATCCAAGGGGGACAAACATCCCAAAGTTGCCACCCAAGTGTAACGTTCCTTGATCCATTGTTTTATTCACGTGAATTTATGAGAATCCTTGTGAACTAAACAAGACTGTTTTCCAAAATGGAGGTGAACACCTTTCTCCATGTGATTGACTTGAAAAATTGTTTAGGCATTGGGATATTTTCCTATTTTTCTTAACATGTAACCAATGATAGCCTTAATTTTCACACACACACACACACATATAATATGTATTTTTTACTTGTTTGTGATGTGCTGTACTTATTGTGTATGTTTTTTTTTGTGTTTTGTCCTGTACTTATCTCTTGTGTGTTTACATATTTTTCACTCACTGGTGATGTCCTGTACACAATGTGTGTTTTTCATTATATTAATTAATAATCAAACGCCGCACAGCCTTGACCATAATAAGTTTCTACATCTATATATAATTTCTGTGACTACACACCATTTTGTTTCTTTCTCTCTATCCCACTATAACCGGCTTTGCTTCCCCTATCTGTCTTTTTTCCATTCCCTACTATTTGTTCTTCCTTCTCCCTTCTCCTCACTCTTTTTGTTTCTTTCCCTCATCCTCTCTCTTGCCCCCCCCCCCCCCGGCCTCACACGTGGCTACAGGCCATTTCTCTTGCCCCTGTCTTTTCTGGACTAGCAGCTCACCAAGTTGGATGTCATTTTCCTCGGCTCCCAACTATTTTCTTCTACTATTTTCTTCTTTTCTAATTATTCTTTTTCTTCTCCTCTAATTATTCTATTTCCTTGAAAAGATTTCTCCCACGTATTACCCATTACAATTCATCATGGCCTAACAGCCCTTAATATTTATCTTCCTTGATTGTTTACTCTGTACATTCACTCTGTCATTGTTTGTTCATTCAAAGATCTAACTCTCCATGAATTTTATATTTTAAAAATTTCTGGATGCTGCTGTCTTATGAAGTTTCTCTATATTGTCATTAAAAGCACGAAATAGGAGTAATAAACAGTCTGACAACTGATGAGGAGTTATCTTCTTTTGGTATTTTGTCTCCAACTTTGCTCTCATGTGTTTACATATTTTTCACTCATTGGTTATGTCCTGTACACAATGTGTATTTTTTATTTTATTTATTTACAATCAAACACCATGCAGCCTTGACCACAGTAGGTTCTTATATATATATGTATATAACAAAGTGAATATATATATATATATATACACATACACACACACACACATAGATCAACAGCGAGAAAGAGATATACATATATGTAAATATATATGTATTTACACATATCTGGATGCAGGCATATATAAATATATAGATGTATGTGTGTATATATATATATATATATACGTATGTGTGTATATATATATATATATATATATATATATATACATATATACCCACACTAACACACAAACACACACATGTATATAATTATACAAATATATAATGTACTGAAACACACACATTTGAGTGTGTGTGCGTGTTTCTTTGTAAAATATAAATGTATGTAAAATTAGTATGCATATGCTATAAATAGATTGATAAATAGATAGATAGATAGATAGATAGAAAGATAGATAGATAGATAGAAGATAGATAGATAGATAATTATATATAATTAATAGAATGAATAAAATCACTGCTAGAAGAATTACTCTCAAATCAATTAGATCTTACTTCAATATCGTAACTGTAATATAAGCTCAAATCATACAAGTGTCGGTACATCAAAAGAAAAAAGAGTAAAAAAGCATATTAAACATCTATGGCTGGTTCATCAGCTTTCTGTTCCTTTTTGCTGCAACAATTCTACAGCAATGTTCTAAACTTTTTTTTTGTGAGGTTTTTTGGTAAGCTTTTTTTTCTCTCTCCCTATAGTTGTTATTTTTCTGCCTCCTACTCTTGCCTATTGGTTTGTGCTGTTCCTTAAACCACACCCATTTATATCCCAATTTTTTTTCCTCAAACAAACCAGCAAAACAAAAAGGAAAAGAAAAACGAACTAAATATGGTAAATTGCAGGTGAGATAGATGTAAAGAAATGATGAAAATAGAGAGAGAAACAGCAGTGTACTTACCACTTCTAGAGCATGTTCTGTGGTTATTTTGCCTTCTTTCACCATTACCATTAACGCTATTCGGTCATCATCATTCATTGTGATTTCATAGGCATTCGGGTCACCTGCAACATGTGGAAATTAAAATTCAATTAAAGAATACAGACACAGGTATGGCCGTGTTGTTAAGAAGCTTGCTTTGTAATCATAAGATTTTGGGGTTCGGTTCCACAGCACAGCACCTTCGGCAAGTGTCTTCTACAATAACCCCAGGGCAACAAATGCTTTGCAAGTGAATTTCGTACTTGGAAACTGCAGGGGCCCACCATATATATACATACATACACACACATATATATATATACATACATATATATATATACATACATATATATATATATATACATACATACATATACATACATACATATATATACATACATATATATATATATACATAAATATACATACATACATATATACATACATACATACATATACCATACATACATATATACATACATACATACATACATACCATATATACATACATACATACATACATACATACATACATACATAATATATATATATATATTATATATATATATATATATATATATATATATATGACACTTGTGACACTTGTGGAGACCTGTTGAGGCAAGTGTGTGACACGCGTGACACTTGTGAAGACCTGTTGAGGCAAGTGAAAATCAAACCAAATCAAAATAGATGAACATCAATGGAATTTGTATCTTTGTGGTTCCAGTACCGGTGGCACACAAGAAAACCATCCGATCGTGGCCGTTCGCCAGCCACATCTGGCACCTGTGTCGGTGGCACATAAAGACACCATCCGAAGACCCGGCGACGTAGACAGTCCACCTGTGCATACCTTCCTTCTTGTGACACTTGTGAAGACCTGTTGAGGCAAGTGTGTGACACTTGTGAAGACCTGTTGAGGCAAGTGAAAATCAAACCAAATCAAAATAGATGAATATCAATGGAATTTGTATCTTTGTGGTTCCAGTACCGGTGGCACACAAGAAAACCATCCGAAGTGGCCGTAGCTGGTACCGCATCGACTGGCCTCCGTGCTGTGGGCACAACAAACACCATCTGATCGTGGCCGTTCGCCAGCCTCACCTGGCACCTGTGTCGGTGGCACATAAAAACACCATCCAAAGACCCGGCGACGTAGTCAGTCCACCTGTGCATACCTTCCCTCTTATGACACTTGTGAAGACCTGTTGAGGCAGAGGCAAGTGTGTGACACTTGTGAAGACCTGTTGAGGCAGAGGCAAGTGTGTGACACTTGTGGAGACCTGTTGAGGCAAGTGTGTGACACGCGTGACACTTGTGAAGACCTGTTGAGGCAAGTGAAAATCAAACCAAATCAAAATATGAACATCAATGGAATTTGTATCTTTGTGGTTCCAGTACCGGTGGCACACAAGAAAACCATCCGATCGTGGCCGTTCGCCAGCCACATCTGGCACCTGTGTCGGTGGCACATAAAGACACCATCCGAAGACCCGGCGACGTAGACAGTCCACCTGTGCATACCTTCCTTCTTGTGACACTTGTGAAGACCTGTTGAGGCAAGTGACACTTGTGAAGACCTGTTGAGGCTAGTGAAAATCAAATCAAATCAAAACAAATCAAAATAGATGAACATAAATGGAATTTGTATCTTTGTGGTACCAGTGCCGGTGGCACACAAGAAAATCATCCGAACGTGGCCATAGCCAGTACCGCGTAGACTGGCCTCCGTGCTTTGGGGACGTAACAAACACCATCCGATCGTGGCCGTCCGCCAGCCTCATCTGGCCCTGTGTCGGTGGCACATAAAAACACCATCCGAGCGTGGCCGTCTGCCAGCCTCGTCTGGCACCTGCCAGCCTCATCTGGCACCTGTGTCGGTGGCACATAAAAACACCATCCGAGCGTGGCCGTCTGCCAGCCTCGTCTGGCACCTGTGTCGGTGGCACATAAAAACACCATCCGAGCGTGGCCGTTCGCCAGCCTCGTCTGGCACCTGTGTCGGTGGCACATAAAATCACCCACTACACTCTCGGAGTGGTTGGCGTTAGGAAGGGCATCCAGCTGTAGAAACACTGCCAGATCTGACTGGCCTGGTGCAGCCTTCGGGCTCCCCAGACCCCAGTTGAACCGTCCAACCCATGCTAGCATGGAAAACGGACGCTAAATGATGATGATGATGATGATGATGATATACACATACTCTCTTTTTTACTCTTTTACTTGTTTCAGTCATTTGACTGCGGCCATGCTGGAGCACCGCCTTTAGTCGAGCAAATAGATCCCGGGACTTATTCTTTGTAAGCCCAGTACTTATTCTATCGGTCTCTTTTACCGAACCGCTAAGTGACGGGGACGTAAACACACCAGCATCGGTTGTCAAGCAATGCTAGAGGGACAAACACAGACACACAAACATATATACACACACACACATATTTATATATATATATACATATATACGACAGGCTTCTTTCAGTTTCCGTCTACCAAATCCACTCACAGGGCATTGGTCGGCCTGAGGCTATAGCAGAAGACACTTGCCCAAGATGCCATGCAGTGGGACTGAACCCGGAACCATGTGGTTGGTAAGCAAGCTACTTACCACACAGCCACTCCTGCACCTATTTACATATATATACATACATATATATACATACATATATATATACATATATATACATACATGCATACATATATATATATATATACACACACACACATGTATGTGTGTGTGTCTGTGTTTGTTCCCCATCCCCACAACCATTTGACAACTGGAGTTAGTTGGTTTATATTCCCATAACCTAAGTGGTTGGCCAGTGAGACCAATAGAATATGTACTTGACTTAAGAAACCAGGTAGTGGAGTTGATTTGTTTGACTAAACCTATTGAGGCTCCATCTTGGCCACAGTCCAGTGACTAAAACAAGTAAAAGATGCCAAAAAATAAACAGTAAAGTGATGGTGGTGGTAAGGGAGGGATCAAACTTCTGATCAAACCAAGGAAGCTATATTTCTATTGGTTGTTTTCCAATTCCAAATAACTGATACTATTTGTTGGTCACAACTCCTAGCAGAACTATCACTGTTTTTTTGTGAGTTTTTTTTTTTTCTTTCTTTCTTGTGACAGGGCAGAATTTGCACTGAGAAATATAGAGCCTCAGGGGATGCTACAAGATATTGTGTTCAACACTGTAACATCATCATCATTATCATCATCATTGTTTAGTGTCCGCTTTCCATGCTAGCATGGGTTGGACGGTTCAACTGGGGTCTGTGAAGCCAGAAGGCTGCATCAGGCCCAGTCTGATCTGGCAGTGTTTCTACGGCTGGATGCCCTTCCTAATGCCAACCACTCTGTGAGTGTAGTGGGTGCTTTTTACGTGCCACCCGCACAGGTGCCAGACAGAGCTGGCAAATGGCCACGGATGGATGGTGCTTTTTACGTGCCACCGGCACGGGGGCCAGGTGAGGCTGGCAACGGCCACGAACGGATGGTGCTTTTTACGTGCCACCGGCACAGGGGCCAGGCGAGGCTGGTAACAATTATACAAATTCACCACTCTGGACTGATAGTGTTTTTATCGGTTCCTCCACTCACCCACCTGAAAGAAGAATGAAAGGTAATATTGACCTTAGTGGGTTTTGAACTCAGAGCACAGAAACACACAAAAAATACAAGGTATTCTGTCCTACATTCTAACGACTCTGGCAACTTACTGTCCAGAAGAGTCCTAGGAAACTAAAAGTAGTTTGCATGGTGAAAAATATTTTATGAAATTGTAATGCAAGATAGTTCCATTAAGATGAAATTTTAAGTTTGATTTATCACTGGAGCACCACCTTGAAGGGTCTCAGTGAAACAATTTGACCCCAAGACTTTTTTTTAAAAAAAGCCTTGAACTTATTCTATCAGTCTCTTTTGCCAAACCACTAAGTTATGGGGACAAGAACAAACCAACACCAGTTGTCAAGTGGTGGTCACACACACACACACACACACATATATATATATATGACAGGCATTAATGATTATAGTAGTGGAGGTGGGCAGGGTAGAAATAAGTATATATATATATATATATATATATATATTATAAAATGAGATAGGGGTTGAAAATTCAACCCACCATGGGATAATATATATCCAATATACTGCTAGATATGTAATGGTGTATTAAAGTATTGATTGGGTATCATCTGATAGTTGATGTTTTATTGATTTAAGTATGTTTCTCCATTCTCTAATTTTATATATATATATATATATACACACACACACACACACACATATATGATGTGCTTCTTTTCAGTTTCCGTCTACCAAATCCACTCACATGGTTTTGGTTGGCTTGAGGCTATATAGAAGACACTTGCCCAAGGTGCCATGCAGTGGGACTGAACCCAGAACATTGTGGTTGGGAAACAAGCTTCCTTATTTCACTCGAGTTGCCAGCTTTGGAACATGCTGGCAGTGTATTAACCGCCAGCACTGTCCTGTTTTTCTTCTTTTTTCTCCCCTTTGCTTCAGGAGAGTGTGGTTCCTCCGCTTTAACTGGAGGATCTTCCCGCCCTCCCGCAGCCTTGGGGTCCTTTGGTAGGCAACCGTTGTTGCCCACCTTCTTCCTTTTTTTCCTTTTTTTTGCGGGGGGGGGGTCTTCACTGCCTCTATCTCTCCCTCCGAAGGAAGAGGTGGGGGTTCTTCCATCACTAACCGTTCCAGGACCTTACCTTGGTCCTAGGAACAGTTTTTTTTTAATGTGACCTGGCTCCAGGTACAGGTGACACTTGGTGTGTGTGTGTGTGGGGGGGGGCGTCCCTCAAGAATCACCGGATACCTAGAACCAGCCATTTTCAAAAAATCTGGAAAAACCAGGTTCTTGGCTGATTGGGTTCACAGGGTCAAAACTGCTTTTGACCCCACCCAAAATTTTGACATTGAGGAGTGTGGCTCTGCTGCCACTCAGACCCCGGTGGATAGTGTCTTCTATCCACTCAGGTTCTATCCCAAACCCTTGTCAACTTCTTCCCACAATATGTGGGAAGAAACAATATTTCTTTGCCCTCTAAGGGCTGACTTGCAAAATTGCAAGCCTCTTCAGGGGTGTCAAATAACAACCACACCATCGTGGATTTGACACCCCTGGAAATAAATTTTATAGTTGGCATGTATTCTGCCAACTCTTTCCAATACTCTTTCTCAATATCAATCTTTTTCAAGGGGGTGATGATGTCAAGCGACTTAGAGTACGTTCGCAGCACCACCATCCTCTCCTCAAGACTTTTTAACCACTGTTTGGGTGGGGCAATTTCCCACTCCAACACAGTGTCTTGTTTCTTTGCCATGTTCTTGGAAGAAAAAAGTACAAAGAAAGTTACAAAAACGAAGGAAGAAGGAAAGAAAACTGTTCAAAGAAAAACAGTTCAAGAACACAGCAGACACAAATTTTACGGCCACTAGGTACTCCAGGCCAGCTGGTACTCCCAATAGCAACAGGAATACAGCAACCAGAACACAGCTTCCACAAATTTCACCAAAAATTGGTGAAAAAGATTCCACTATTTTTGGAGGCAAGACATGCCCCAAAAACAACAATTCTCACAATTAAGTGAGACAGTGCAACTACAGGCAGACAAATGCCTCGGAACTCAGTAGGCACAAACCCCCACTGAATCCCCCCAAAACAAATGTCTTACCTTATAGTTGCACCTTCAATGTTCTTCACTTCAAGACCACTGTGGAAGCACGTCTTGACAGTATTCAGTGCAAAAACAACAGCAACTCACGCATGCACAGTAAGCGAGCTACTTACCACACAGCCACACCTGCACCCATGTATGTATATAAAATCGTATATGTATGTGTAGTATACACACATATACCACAAAGCCATAACCATTGAAATATTTAATTTATATTTTATTATTTCATTTCCTCTTTCATTTATTTTGGGTGGGAGGGGGTGCCCTTCTTTCTGTCTGCAATGGAAGGAGAGAGAGAGGGGGGAGGGAGAGCAACAACAGCAACTACAACAATAAATAAGCATGTGAAACAAATAAGAACAAAATTGAAATATTCACAACATTCCTTGGATTGAAATATTATGAAAAGAGATTATGATGAAAGAGAGAGGGAAAGGAAGGGATGGGGAAGGAGAGAGGAGGAGAAAGAGAGAAAGGTATAACAGAAGGTAGAGAGAAATAGAGGAGGAGAGAGAGGAATTAGAGAGAGATGAAGAGAAATATAGAGAATAAGACAAAAGACAGATTTAGAAGCTGATTCAGCTGTGAATGTGGTGAGCTGACTAGCTGTGGTGGTGACGATGATGATGTTGGTGGTGATGGTGGTGGTGGTAGTAATGATGGCAGTGGTGGTGTTAGTGCTATAGTATGGTAGTGGTAAACGTGTTGGTGCTAGGGTAGCATGGCAGTGTAGGTAATATAGTGCTGGCAGAAGTATGATAGTGGTGGTTGTAATAGTATGGGTGCTAATATTACAATGGAGGGGGTAATATTATTGCGATGAAGGCAGTATGGCAGTGGTATTTGTAGTTGTGATGGTGGTGGCATTAATGATTATAGTGGTGGAGGCCCATGGGGTGGGGAGAAATAAATTATGTAATGAGAAGTAAGCAGTAATGAAAGGAAGGTGGAGAGCAAGTGTAACAATCTCTCTCTCACACACACACCACTCTACTGTAAAATACAGCTTCTAACATTGATAGAACAGGCAGTATTGTAATCTTTTAAAAAAACTTTTGTATCCGATATGGATTTTATGGAAGAGAAAGTAAAGAATATTGTAGAATCATCACTGGAATCTGATGTGGCTTTTGAAATCTGGCATCTTTATTTTTATTTTTTTTTTTTTTTTCATCCGATGTGGATTTTATTAAAGAGAAAGTAAGGAGAAACTGTAGAAAAGTCAGTGGATTCTGACTTTGTGCTTTTGAAATCAAAACTTTTTTTTAGGATCCAATGTGAATGACATTGGAGAGAAAGTAAGGAATAACTGTAGAAAGAATACTGGAATTTAATGTGGTGGATGTGCTTTTGAAATCTCTCTTCTTTTTTTTGGGATCCAGTGTAGATTTTATTGAAAAGAAAGGAATTGGAGAGAGAGAGAGAGAGAAAGAGAGAGAGAGTGAAGTGGAATCTGACACCATGGGTGTACTTTAGAAATCCATTTTTTTTTTATTCAATGTGATTGAAAAGAGAGATAGAGAGAGAGAGAGCAATAGAGACTGACATGTTGGTATGCTTTTGAAATCTAGCTTGTTTGGATCCAATATGAATTTTATTAAAGAAAATGCAAGAAATACTAAGGAGAGAAAGAGAGAGAGACAGAGACAGACAGACACAGAGAGACCACTGGAATCTGATTTGGTAGATGTACTTTTGAAATCTAGGTTAGGTTTTTTTTCTTTTCTTTTGATTCAATGTGAATCATATTGATGGGAAAGTAAGAGACATGTTAGTTAGTCTTTTGATATCTAACAGGTATTACTAGAGAAAAACAACTGATAACTGAAGATATCAAAGTAGAATCTGGTAAAGTAAAGTATACTTTTGAAAATCAGTTGTTTTCATTAAGTGGTGGTGGGGGGGGGCAGAATTAAAGAAACAATAGGGAGTGCAGTAGCTTGAGAGACAGGAGAGAGAGAGAGAGAGAGAGAGAGAGAGAGAGAGAGAGAGAGAGAGTGGAATCCAACATATAAGTGTGCTTTGGAAATCTACCTTTTCTGGATCCAATATGGTCTTTATTGAAGAGATGTAAGGAATACTCTAGAGAGAGTACTAGGATCTAACATGCTAGTTATTCTTTTGAAATCTGATGGATTTTATTGGAGAAAAAGTGCTGAATATTGTAGATATCTAAGTGGAATCTGATATGGTAACTGAGCTTTCTAAAACAGGTCTTGTTTTGTTTTTTGTGTGTTTGATTTTTTTTCTTGGTGGTGGAAAATATCTAATGTAGATTTTATTGAAGAGACAGTTAGGAATATTATCAAGAGAACACAAGAATATGACATGTAGGTATGCTTTTGAAATCTAGCTTTTTGGGATCCAATATGGATTTTATTGAAGGGGAAATTAAGGCATACTTGAGTGAAAGCATTGGGATCAGACATCGTAATTATTCTTTTGAAATCTAATGAATTTTAATGAAGAAAATGTGCAGAACATTGAAGATATCTAAGTGGAATCTCATATGGTAACCATGCTTTAAAATCAGTTGTTTTTTTCCTTTTTTTGTTTTTTTGTATTTTTGTTGGAGGGGGTGGAGCATCCAATGTAGATTTTATTGAAGAGACAGCAGAAATAACACTGGAATCTGACATAGTAGCTATTATTATGAAATTTAACTTTATTTTATTTTATTTTTGTATCCAATGTGGATTTTGCTGAAGAAGAGGTATGGAATTCTATAGATATCTAATTGGCTAACTGGGATTTGATATGGTAACTGTGCTTTTGAAAATCAGTTTTTTTATTTTTTGTTTTTTGTTTTTTAAGGGAAGAGTAGGGAAGAGATCCAATGTGTATTCTATTGAAGAGAAAGTAAAGGATACTGTAGAAAGATCACTGGAATTTGATATGGTAACTGTATTTTTCAAATTGAGTTTGTTTCTTTGTTTTTGTTTTGTTGGGTTTTTTTTTTTTTGTTTGTTTGTTTGTTTCTTCTTCAGCTGTCATTTAAACAAGTCAAGTGGAAAAAGGCATCAAACATAAACATCTTTATATCTGCACTTGATTTTTATTGAGCGATATCTTCTTCTTGTTACTATTGTTGTTGTCGTTGTTGTGGTTCATGGTGGCAGGAATGTGTATTTTAGCTGTTGTGATGGTGAGAGTGTGTGTGTTGTGGTCGTTATGGTGATGGCGATGGTATGTGTTGTTGTTGTTGTGGTGGTGGTGTTGTAGATGATGATGATGTGTTGTGGTGGAGGTGGTGGTGGTGGTATGTAACTTGCTGTTTTGTTGTTATAGTTGTGCACAGCTACCATTGTAGTTGTAAAACTGTTGTACATGTTGGTGATATTGATGTAGTGGCGGTAGTAGTGGAGTGGTGGTTTCTGTTGCTTTTCTGTTTACTGTTGATGCTGTACTTGTTGCTGTTGATGCTGTTGCTGTAGCTGCAGCTGTTGCTGTTGTAAATCACAACTGTGTACAACAACAACAACAGCAACAACAACCAAAAACAACAACAACTACAACAATAACCAAAACAACAGCAGTTACGATGTGTCTTCAATGGATTGGCATCATTACACAAGAGAAGAATTTACAAAACAAGCAAATACATATAAGTACAAAACAAAAACGAAATACAAAAGTAATTAATAAAAAGGGAAACACTGGAAACACAGCTGCTACAACAACAATAGACAAGAAAATCCAGCATTCTAAATCAGAGTCAATAGACTCCAGTTTGGAAGAGAGAATTCTTGTGAAGAGATTCCTCAACTTCACAGAGCGAAGGATTCCATTGATTGTATTTTAGTGAGGTTTAGATGGGGAGATGTTTAGAAATAGTGACGCTAACACATATGAGGTACTGTTGATGCTGACTGCTTTACATTGAGAGAGGATTTAATGCAGGGTGGGGGGACATATTATGGGGTTTTAATGTTATTTGTTAGTTTGCACCCCTAACTGCCTCCTAAAAAGACAAAAAAAAAACGAACCCTTTTTTTTTTTTCCATTTTGTTTTGCAAAATCAAGAAAAAAAACACTGAATAAAATAAAATAAAGTAAAACTAAATGTGCAATTTAAAAGTAAAAAAAATAATAAAAAAAGAGAGAGAGAAAAGGCCTTCCTAAATACATGAAGCATTTTATGGTGAGTGAGTGTGATTTGAAATCACAAACCAAGATTGATAGCTTCACAAGAACTGAAAGACTCTATTTGTCACAGAGATCAACTCTTAATCTCTAATGGAAGTAGGATGGATTAAAAGATGCTATTTGCTGAATAATTTTTAAACTGACTGAAATTCCAAATTCTAGATTCCTTTTTCTGTAGAAATCATTGCTTTGCCTTCTCCCCCCCCTCTCTCTCTGAGTCAACCCTAAATGAAATTAGAATTTGTAATTTCTGATGAATTACTGCCTGGCATTTAGTGTGAGAGAATGAAGTATTCTATGTAACTTTATTCACTTAAACCCTTCACCTCTCACCTTATCTAGCTGCAATCGCTTCACACACATTTTTGAATGTGAATAATATCACTCTGAAATGGAATCATTGACACAAATATAGTTCTCTGTTATAATTGCCATTGTGGATTAATGTTGCCTTTATTTTTCAATTTACCAATTAAAATAATAAGAAAAAAATTGTTAATCTTTTAGGCTTTGAAAGAGTGAATGAAATTTATTAATTATAAATATCTGATTTATCAAAACACATGTGCACACACACACACAAAACATGTTATCATACATATCTACATACATATATATATATATATATATATATATATATATATATATATATATATATATATATATATATATATATATATATACGTATATATCTTTTACTTGTTTCAGTCATTACAAAGTGGCAATGTTGGGACCGTTGCCTTGAGGAATTTTAGGTGAAAGAATCAACCCCAGTACATTTTAGTTTTATTTGGGTTTTTTGGGGGCTTTTTTGTTTCTTTTTAGCCTTGTTCTTATCCTACCTGGCTCTTTTGTCAGGCCACAAAGTTAGAGGGACATAAACACACCAACACCAATAGCCAAGCAGTGATGGGGAACAAACACAGACATAAAGACATACACATAATGTGTGTGTGTGTGTGTAGGTGCATATGTAGCTGTGTGGTAAGAAGCTTGCTTCCCAATCACATGATTCTGGGTTCAGTCCCACTGTGTGGCACCTAGTGCAAGTGTCTTCTACTATAGCCTCAGGTCAACCAATCCCCTTGTGAGTGAATTTGGTAGATGGAAACTGAAAGCAACCTGTCATATATATATATATATATATATATACCGGAGTAAACACATAAATGTGAAACAAGGTGGAAAAAAGATTACTCAAATACCAGTGGTAGAGTAATATTTCAGCTTTATATTTATACGTCTGTATATGTATGGGGTTCGCACGCATCTATTCTGTGTATGTTGATATATATGTATACTTTAATATGAATATGTATTGCTGTGTTATATTTTTAATGCATATTTTTAATGCATTTCAATTTCCATGTATTAATTATATTTCCTTCATTAAGGTCAATATGTATTTTATTCAATGTAAGGTTTTTCCTCCAATTTTATAATTTTTTGTATTTTTTATATTTTTTTATATTTTCTATCTATTTTTTATATTTAAAAAATTTTTTTTTATATATATATATATATATATTTGAACTCATCTTTCTTTATTGCTCGAAAATTGGCCGTTATTTCTTAAGGGCCAATCAAACAAGTCCATTTTTTAAAGGTGTAGCGTTTGTAATAGTCTGGATAGAATTCACATATCGGTTCCATTCTAGCAGAAACTGTCCGACGAACGGCAATGGGAAACTCAGAGTAACAGGTTTTGTTGAATTTTCTTCTGCTTTAAATAAAGTATATATATATATATATATATATATATATGTGGTGTGTGTGTGTATATTTATGTGTATGTGTGTGTCTTTGTGTCTGTGTTTGTTCCTCCACCATCGATATATATATATATATATATATTATATGTAGGGTAAAATCCAAGCTGTGCCTTCTTGAAGTACATCTGCTTAGTCTAGTATTATGATCCAATATGTGTTTGCTGTTGTAGTTGTATTGATGTGAGGTGCATATCAGAGTTGAAAATTCTGGAAATATTCTTGGCAGAGATTTTATGTAACAAAAAAGGAAGCTGGAAAATATTTTTGGTATCATTTATTCACCATTAAATATGTTACACTTGCTAAAGGGATCACAAAGTTGCACATGTTAGAAAAACATCTAAGAAATTTTATATTAGAAATTCTTCAGACTGAGAATCAAATAATACCGAAAATCATATTATTCAATACAATTGTATATTCACAGATCAATGTAAATAAAGAAAGCTAACTTTCTTTATTTGAATTGATTTGTGAATATACAAATGTATTGTATAATGTGTAGCAAGCATGCATATTGAGGCAAATATATAAACATAATTTCTTCCACTCTGAGATTGCTACTACATGAAGAAAGCTGTGAAACAGCCGTAATCTTAAGGATGAAAAGTGATTAAGTTAATATATTCACCTCACCTACCTCCTGACTTTTGTGGTTTATGATACACATCATGAAATAATTTCATCAATTGGATCTTCTGGAATTTAGCTGTAAGGACACTCTACATTACATTTGCCTATTGAATTACTATGTGGATTGTTAACTGAGTCTGTAAAAGGAGCTTTCTGTGATATAACCACACAATTTTCTGAATCCATACCTTATGCTACAAATTTATACATACATACATACATACATACATACATCATTAGCATCATTTAATGTCTGTTTTCCATACTGGCATGGATTGGATGGTTCCATTAAAAGTGACAGGTCAGAAAACTGCACCAATCCCGTCTGTCTACTTTGGCATGGTGTCTACAGTTGGATGCCCTTCCTAGTGTCAGCCACTTCACAGAATGTATGAGGTACTTTTTATAAGGCACCAGCAGCAGTGAGGTCACCAACTAACTTGCAAGACAGGACCCTTTTTTGAGGTGGGGAGTAGTATTGAGGGACAGACAAAGGAGTTTTGCATTAGAGGTGGGAAAACATGGCTACCACAGGTGGGGAGAGAGAGTGGAGAGTGCAAAAGGAGAGTTGCAGATGGAGAGAGGGTGTAATGAGTAGGTACAGGTAGAAGGAGGGGGTATTGAGAGGATATGTTTTCGGGGAAGAGATTCAATGTGGATGGGGGAAGATTTTGTATGGGAGATGGGGCATGAACTTAAAGGATATATCTGCGTGGCCTTGATTTTACATAGGTGAGTGATTCTTCTTAAACTCAGCAAATTACCAATTGCCTTGTGTGTATCTATCTATCTATCTGTCTGTTTGTCTGTATTTATATATGTATATATATATATATATATATATATATATATATATATATATAACTAATTTAGACACAAACCACCACTCCACAGCTCAGTCAATGAAGAACCTCTCCAAAACCATGCTGTGAGACATATACCATACAAAATACTAATCTAAAATTTTGATAATATGTAATATTGAACAGTAAGATTATTACAATCATATAATATATAAGAACAAATACTTTTAAAATCACAGCGAATACCATACAAAGAAACATTAATTATCAAAATATGAATCTAAAATCAAATAAAGTATAAGTTGAACAATAAAAATTAATATAATAATATAATAAATAAAAGTAAGTACTTGTACATCGATATATATATATATATATCTTTTATTCGTTATCATCATCATCATCATCATCGTTTAGCGTCCGCTTTCCATGCTAGCATGGGTTGGACGGTTCAACTGGGGTTTGGGAAGCCAGAAGGCTGCAACAGGCCCAGTTTGATCTGGCAATGTTTCTACGGCTGGATGCCCTTCCTAACGCCAACCACTCCATGAGTGTAGTGGGTGCTTTTTACGTGCCACCGGCACAGGTACCAGACGAGTCTGGCAAACGGCCACGATCGGATGGCGCTTTTTATGTGCCACCGGCACGGGGGCCAGGCGAGGCTGGCAACGGCTACGAACGGATGGTGCTTTTTACGTGCCACCAGCATGGGGGCCAGGCGAGGCTGGCAACGGCCACATATAATTCTTTTAATTGTTTCAGTCATTTTGACTGTGGCCATGCTGGAGCACTACCTTAAAGGGCTTTTAGTCGAAGCAATTGACTCCAGGACTTATTCTTTGTAACGTATCCTATTGGTCTCTTTTGCTGAACCACTAAGTTATGGAGATGTAAGCACACCAACATCGATGGTGGAGGAACAAACACAGACACAAAGACACACACATACACATAAATATACACACACACACACACATATATATATATATATATATATATATATATATATATACATGTTAGTCACTCAATTTCAGCATAGTTATATAACAAGAAAGTACTTAGTCTCATTTTATGGCACCTTCATCAAGTGCCTTCTATTATAGCCAATGAAAACTGTGTAAGTTAAATGTTAAATAGAAACTGAAAGAAACCTGTGTGTGTGTGTGTGTGTGTGTGTGTGTGTGTGTGTGTGTGTGTGTCTGTATGTGTGCTTTGCAAAATGAGGTGTGTTGTTGTTATGTATCCTATCCACAAATCCTTTTTAACTTTGTATGTTCAAAGACATATAAAATATAAGATCTTGTATTTGGAAAACAGATAAGTGTTAGTGAAAAAAAAAGTATCTGGCTGTAAAACAATACCTTGATAGCATATACAAGAGGGTACTAAACAGTTCCTAGCTTTGGATTAAAAAAATGGAAAATCAGTTAATTATGATTCTATTCAACATAATCCCCTCTCAGATTCACATACTTATGGCAGCAGTCCTTCAGTTTTCCTAAGCCCTCTAAAAGAACTTGGTCAAGAACTTTTCAGGACTTCCTCACGTGTCTAAACTGTGCTAGCATAGAAAAACAGACATAAAAATGTATGAACGAATACACGCACACACAAACTGTAAAAAGTGATAGTAAAGAACTGTGCATGATATAACAAAATGTTATATTTGGCAAATAAATTGAGGTGCCATAAGGAATGAGCCTGACAGTGAAAAAGATTGAGGCATGAAGAAGATGCTGTTGAAATAATCGGCAGAGCTGATTCTCTCCAAGAACCAATATAACTTAAAGAGAAGACTGTGATTTGATACTAATTGAAGTAAAATGGCCATCATAAATTGTTCTGTGATTCTATCAATTTTACAGAGTGAAGACAAGCATGGTACAATGAAGTGATCAATCAATAGAAAGCAAAACCGTATACACATACATGTATATATATATATATATATATATACACATATACACACACATACATATACATACTTACACACACACACATATATGTATATATATACATAAGGATATATACACACACACAAGTACCCAAACAAAAATATACACAGAAAAACAAATCATATAAATACAGAGAAACATACTCAGACAGATGTGTATGTGTGTGTGTTTGTATGTGTGTATCCACACATGCATATGTTAAATTATAAGTATGCACATACACAACTTGCAAATACAGACACGTATACATATACACAGGTCAAAACATATACACATATCAATATACATACACACATGCAGACTAACACACAACAAGCACAAAGATACACGCACACACATATACATATACACAAAACAATGATGTGTATGTGTACACACACACACACACACTGCCATATTTGGTGAGGAGATGGGTGTCACTGAAGAAGCGGAACGGATTCAATGAATTCTCCAAGATCAGTTGAAAGACATTCCCAGCTTTTTGCAGCAAGTCATTCTGGCAACGTTCCAGAAAAGGAAGCAGCAATAACAGACTCTTTTACTATAGATTACAATACTAATCACCATTTCCACAGAGCACAACACACAGCTATGCTTGTTACTGGTCAATAGAGGAGCTGAGCCCTAAATAAAGATTTTTAGGGCTCTTTGTTACAGCCCCTGCTGTTGCTGTTAGTCTTGGTTGACAGCATTGGATTGTGAGAGATAGGGGCAGGGTTAGATGGGACATCTGACTGCATGAATGGCTGAACACAAGAGCGGCGATGCAGGAAGGTAGAAAGCATGAGAGCGAATGAGGGAGAAACAATAGAAAGGATGAGGCTGGGTCAGAATGAATGATGGTGGGAGGTTGCACAGGAGGAGCAGAATGGTGAGGTATCAGGTCCCATAGCAACAGGAAGGTTAGGAATGTAATTCATCAAGACAAAAATGATGAGTTGTGATTTTTTTTTTTAAAGTAGAGAAAAAGCCCAGACACAGATGGTGGGAGAGGAGGGTTGAATGGTTGCATGCGTGGGGTGGGGAGAGAAATGGAAGAATAAAAAGGGAACATGGAACATGATAAATTGTTGATTTTCCTCTCAGGAATTGAACCAGATCACAGTACTATACAGTAGGACATGGTGAAGGGGTGAGAGAGAGAGAGAGAGAGAGAGAGAGGAATTCCATTGCAACAGGGCTGTGGAATTGGTAAATGATGGCACCAGTTCATAGTTTCAATGCTGAGATTTTCAATTGGAAGGAGATAAAAAGAAGAGGAGGAGGAGGAGGAGGAGGAAGCGTAGTAATTAAATTTTATTTTATTGATTTATGTTTTGATTTGTTGGTATTTAATTAAGTAATTTATTTTATGTTTACAATTTTTGATTTTAAATTTTGCAATTAGTATTTATTACATCAAGGTCTCAAGCATGTAGATTGTGTATATAAATTAGAAAGTTTGCATGTAATAAACAAGTGATTCATGTATATTTATAAGTATCCACATTCTTGAGAACTTCAAATGACATTTTCTCCAGTCACGTCTACATACATTCATTTACACACATGACCTTCCACACACACACACAAATTTATATGAATATGTATTTATAAGGATGATGGATTTATATCCACGAGGATGCACACACATATATATGTGCATGTATCATTGAGTGGCTGTATGTATATATGTGTGTATATGTAAATATGTGTGCATTTATATGTGTATGTGTGTGGACAGTAATGCCTGACTGGCCCCCATGCCAGTGGCATGCAAAAAGCACCCACTACTCTCTCGGAGTGATTGGTGTTAGGAAGGTCATCCAAATGTAGAAACCTTACTAGATCAGATAGTCAAACCACCTAACCCATGCCAGCATGGAAAGTAGACGTTAAACAATGACAACGCTGATGATGAGGAGATATATATATATATATATATATATATAATATATATATATATATATATATATATGGAGAATTCACAAAAAACGAAAGATGAAGACAGGTTTTGTAGACAACAAACAGATGATGTATTAGTATAACGCTCAGGAAGTGAAAAAGTCTTTAACGTTTTGAGTCTACACTCTTCCACAGAAAGGAACACAGAAAGAAACAAAGAGAGAAAATAATGTGTAGTGGCTAGCGATCTATCATGGCCAATCAATATCTATCTATCTCTCTCTCTCTATATATATATATATATACACACACACATACAAATGTACAAGCACACATTTATATACACACATATGCATACACACATATATACTATATATACATCTACAGCCACGTACTGATACATGTACGTTCATATGTACGTTTATATATATGTATATATATTTGTACATATATATATGTATGTGTGTATATATACATATATGTATATATATATATATGAACATATACATATGTATGTGTGTATATATACATATATGTATATATATATATATGAACATATACATATAGGTATGTTTGTGTATGCACAGATATTCAGCTGTACTTTACGTATTATTAGATCCCTTACCTTGATGCTGTTTATAGGAGAACTTGTTCCTGCCAGATTTACGAAGACCCATATTCCGAAAGAGTTTCCCTAATGCTGTTGTTTTCTTCTTGCTCTCAACCATATCCTTCTCTGCAAAACAATAATAATAACCCCAGTGTCACTTTGATGGCATACGCTGCTCTGTCATTCAATAATAATAATAATAATACTAATAACAATAACAATAATAGTAATAATAATAATAATAATAATAATAATAATAATAATAATAATAATAGCAATAATAACAACAACAATTGTATTGTTTATTTGCCAGAAAGGTAATAGAAGGATGGAACATCCCAAGGAAAAGAAATTCCAAAAATATCAATAGAAGGGATTTACATAGAAATAAGAAAAAGACAAACAGGTATGGAAAATAATGGTATGAAAGTTATGAAATGAGACATCCCACTTAGCTGGGGACAATTATCTGATTGAAGGTGGGGGCACAATCAAGGAACTCCTCAGATTTGGGATTTCTAGAACTGCCAAACAGTAAATACCCTCTCCTCACTGGGTACTCCAGCCTACAGATACATGCTCATATGAAACACCATTCACTCAGGCCTTGTTCACTGCCCTCACTCATCTTTCAGCAAATTTGCTGGAGGGTAGCACCTCCCCTTTCTACCCTCACTTTCCTCTTCAGTTGGAGACTGAAGAAGCTGATGATGATGATGGTTTGGCCAAAGAAGGTGTCAGTCTTTAGTCCTTTTGGTCCTATCCATGATAGAATCACTTTTGTCATTACCACCAGGGAGAAGGAAATTACTTGCTCTTCTTGACCAAAGAAAAGTGGTGGGCTCTTAGCCAGATCCATCCTGCACCGAACAGAATGTTTGGAGAACAGTTTTGTCCCTTGCACACATAATGAGGCAAACCTGGCTAACTACATTACCACCCCTGGAGGGGTTATCATGAACTGGGAATACTACCCCAGTTATAGCAACAACAACAGCAATAATTATAATAATAACAATAATAATAATAATAATAATGATGATGATGATGATAATAACAGTTTCAAATTTTGTCACAAGGGCAGCAATTTTGGGGGAGGAGATGAGTTGATTAGATTGACCCCAGTATTCAACTGGTACTTAATTTATCGACCCTGAAGGTATGAAAGCAAAGTCGACCTCGGCAGAATTTGAACGCAGAACAGCAACAAGCATGCTAACAATTCTGCCAGCTCACCACCTTAATAATGATAATGATAATAATAATAATAATAATAATGATAATGATAATAATAACAACAATTAAACAGAAGTCCATAGATTTTTAAAGAAGAATGAATTAACCTAATATACAACTAGTACTTATATTTTTCTATGATGGTGACGGTGCTGGTGCTGATGGTTGTGATAAAGGTAGTGATGATGGTGGAGGTAGTGGGGGTGATTATGATAAAGGTGGTGATGGTGATGGTGGTGGTGGTGGTGGTAGAGGTGGTTCAGTGATGATGGTGGTAGTGATGATAATGATGATGATGCAGTTATTTTAATTGACTTTGATCTAATGATATGATTTAAAATTATATCTTCCAGATGGCACTCTCCTGTCCTTTATACAGGCATAATGCATCTAGGAATACATGATCCAATATGTCATTGTTTTATTAAGACTAGTGCAATCAATACGAGGAAGGTTTGGCTGCTATTTCTAAAAGATCAAATGACCATGCAGAGACTCTGCCATTGACTTGTTGCTGATAATGATGGTGATGATGATAATAATGTGGAAGAGGAGATGGAGGAAGAGGGGGGAAGAGGACAAACCGAGCCTGGGGTGAGGTTAGCAACTGAGTGGTTGAAGTAGCAGACAAAATGAAATGTCAACAGGTGATGTTTAGAAGACAAGAGACAAAGGTCAATGGTTGCTACACCAGCCAAGAGGAGAGGTCAATGGTTAGTGGTAGCAGACAAAATGAGAAGTTAGTGGTTCATATTTTGTGAGCAGCACTGTAGTATGTCTGGCTGGGGTTAACACAGTTAATCGCTCACCTAGCTATAAACTGAGTCCTATGAGGTGGTATATCATAACTGTCCACCTGGCCATAAATAGTTACTACAAGGTGGTGTATCTCTCATCTACAGGGAATGACACTGATAATGACATACTGACTTATAGCTCGAAGTCCAATTCTTTCCATACCCCAAAATATCTACAGATCAATACTGCACATCTTTATGAAAACTGAAGTGAAGTTTCATAAAGACTATTAGGGATTCTTGTGGTTTGTTAAAAAAAATTAGCAAGAACTCCTAGCTATGTTACAATTTTAGTAAACTAAATATCTGTTGAGCATGGTAGATCCACTCCAAACTGTTGAACATCACACAACTTCTCATGTTAATCCTATATCTATAGCAGATAGAAAGGTTTATGTTGATCCAATATCTATACCAGACAAAAGAGTTTCACAAAATATAGGCTTCCCCTTTAGGATTAGAAAATACTTTCAGGTCTGTTCAGTCACTCGTTCTTTTGTGGTGGTGCTGTTACAATGTCACATCCCACCAAAATGATCTGACTATTTGGGAGAATCATCTCTTACCAACACTGAAAACAAATTACTAACATATATGTTCATTGTCTATTTGTCTGTTTGTTCAACCACAACCTCGGCAGATCTTGAGTCTCTGAACAAGCAAAGCTGTCTACCACTCTAGCTTTCATCAACCTTATTGAAATTTCTCTCACTATAACCCCATACTAAGCACAAACAAAATACAATATTTCTTCTCCATAACTGCAACTCTCAAAATACATCTTTGTCCTCATTTTCCCTCCGATACAAGTAACAGCTGACCATCATCCACATCAATCTCGGCAATAGGGGAGTACCACCAAAAGCCCAAGGTATTGCCCTTCTCTTTTGGCCAAATGATATAAATTATAAAAACAGGTCTGTCAAGTATGTTTGTCAAACATTAAACATGATTCTGTTATTAAAATGTTTGTCAAACATTACAACTATATCAAACATGACAACATGCCAAAGAAGCATTCAGTTTTCAAATAGTACAACTCTTTTAAACATGTTTGTCATTACAACTTCATCAAACATTACAATATGTTTGCCAGGCATTACAGGTTAGTCAGTGAACTACAATATTTCACATGGAGGTAACATGTCAATAAAACCATGGACACTAGCAGACTACTCATTGAATGTCACTAGGGTTTAATGGTATCACATGGTAGGCTAAACTAGATGTGTGAAGTGGATAGCATACAGTGAGAACACAATATCAAATGGAGGTGTTGACTGTTCAAGGTGGAGACAACATGAAGGTCACAAAAAAGTCAACAGTTTGGTCATTGTTTTACACTGTTTTGGTTGGTATATTTTCTGGCCATCTTCCGGTGTTTCACATTTGAATATGTGAGGATATCCACATGTGTGCATCTGTAGAAAAGATTTGTGTGTCTGTGTAGTAAAAGGTTCTGTGCATGGGTTGTGAGTAACTGATTTATTTCTGTTTCTGTGTATACATGCCTGTACTATGTCGTGTTAGTGTAAGTGTATGCATGTATGTGTCTGTGTGCATTTGTGTTAGAGTGTGTATGCATGTGGGTGCATATATGCATGTGCTAGGTAGAAATGATATCCAAACCAAAGAGGCAATCAGAACCTGAAGACTGTTAAAAGATACACCAAGTGAACTGTTGTGTTTAAAGTAACAGGAAACATGAAATAAATAAACTTTAAGAGTCTACCTCTACACAAAACTGAGAACTGTACTTGGAGACAAGTGGTTCAAGTTGGTCAGGGTTGAGGAAATAAATCACAAAGTAAAAACTAAACTAGTCATGATGTAGGAGGAATGGAAACAAACGACAACAACTACAATAATGACAACAACAACAACATCAACCAAGAATGAACAGGAGCACTAATTTGCATAATACATGACCACAGAGATAACAAAACAAAGTAAGGGGTGTCATAGAGAAGTGAAATACCCAACATCATACGAGGTTAGCCCAAATTCATAGGAACTCTACAAGAAAAGAAGATGACAGAAATAGCAACAAAAACGAACATTTTAACAATAATTTGTAACTGGCTTTTAGACTTCTAAAATAAGGAAATTTACCAAAACATTTATTATAGTTTAAGTGTAACAGATTAACTAACAGACTGTGAAAACACAAGCAAAAAATAAACATAGTTTATATATATATATATAAATTTAGTAAAGTTCATGTATTTGATAAAATTGTAGGTAATGAAGAGTACAGAATGAGAAATCATTAGACAAATTTTCAAAATTTACCAAATTATTTTTGCCAATAGAGATTGCTACTAGTTCTCAGGAGCATTGGTTTTATTTGTGTAAATATACGTGATTTTAGGTGAATAAAAAAAGGTTAGTGCTAGCAAAGCCCCTGACCATAAACACTGTCTCAAAAACTCCTACTCGATCCATGCTAATGCAGAAAAGCTGACATGGAACAATGATTATACATGTGCATGTACATATATATATATATATGTATCTGTGTATGTTTGTATGTATATATGTATGTGTATATATATATATATATATATATATATATATATATACGAGAGTATTGCTTTCCAGTAAAGAATAGCCCGTGAGGGAAAATTATACATAAAAGCAAATAAATGGCACAACGAAGTATATATATACATACATACATAGATATATATATATATAAATACAAAATGGGACAAGAACGCAAAACATCCAGAAGACCATACAAACAACATGGACAGGTCATTCGAAGCCTTTAATCTTCAGTCAAGAACCAGATCATCGTTGCAATATATATATATATATATATATATATATATATATACATACATACACATATCTATTTAGCTGTCTAAGAATCCATAGGTCAGTAAAAATATGCACTTGTATATTTGTTAGTAGAGTAGGTGTATTAATCGAAATGTACAGTATTATACATCCATCATGGCCAACCTTGCCAACTGGTTTCACACTAGGAGTTCAATGGAGTGTTAGGTAGCATTCCAATTATGTAACCCTGTGCTCTTCAAAGATGGCAGTTATGGAATGAAATATGACGACTGCTCTCATACTGCACTTCAATTAGTGAGTGTGTGTGCATGCGTGTCTGCGCATGCATGTGTGTGTGTATAGGCTCATCTTTGTCAGCATTGGCATTCTTTTATCAACCAGACTGGAAATTCACCTCAGCTTTATCAATGTACACATACATTTAAAATAACCTAATAACCTGGTCAGTGTTTTTACACTCTCATACAGACATAAAAGATTTTGGTAAAAACCCAGCCGCCATCTGTATGTGGTTATTGATTTCAAAATTTGAAAGGTCTGAATTTAAGATCTGAGTTTTTATCAAATTACAAACGCACTCCCTAATATCTATTAGTATGTCATGCGACCCCAAATGAATAATGCCATATGTACGTATAAATAAAGGAAAATTATTAGTTCCCACATTCATATTTTATCAGGCTACTTATCTCCATTCCTGAAAAATTCTCCTTTAACCCTTTAGCATTCAGATTATCTGTCAAATGTAATGCTTATTTATTTACAATGTTTGGAATTAATCAAGCATCATCTCATATCTCTGAGATGTCAATGACGTTTATTTTTAGAATGACATAACAGGGTAGGTATGAGAGATCACATCTGGCTGCTTTATATGCTAACAGGTCGAAGAAGCTGTTTTTCTTGTATCTCATCTTTATTCCTCTTGCATGCTTCATACGTTTTAAATTAAATTTTCTTATATCATTGCCAGCATATCATTTTTTTTTCCTTTTATCCATTTACAAACTTCTTCTGGACCATACATAATGTTAGCCACATCCATACTTTTCTACACCATACATGCATCTTTCTGCATCTATTTGTGTTGTTTCTTTATTTTCATTTTTTAAATGCATAATCTAAGCCACTCAAACTTTTCTTATCTCTCCTAACTTTCTATTTAGATAGCAGTTGCTTTATGTTCTCAATTAACATTGAATTTCAATATCATGACAAGCCAAACTTGCCACGATATTCAATTATTTCCTGAATGTTTTATGATATGTATTGGTTTCTTTCTTCTGTTGTCCATAACTTTCAGAAGAAAGGCAGTGAGAAACTCAGAGTTATGATTCATGAGTTTTAAAGAGCCCAGTATTCAGTACCCACTCTTGTCTCTCTTTTTTGCCTTGTAGCAATTATACATATATACATATATGTGCATGTGAGTGTGTGTGTGTGTACATACCATTGGCAGAAGATTACCAAGGAGTTTGAATCAAACTATTTTGATTTGTATATCTATCTATCTATCTATCTATCTATCTATCTATCTATATATATATATATATATATATATATATATATATATATATATCATCATCATCATCATCATCATCATCATCATCATCGTTTTACAACCATTTTCCATGCTAGCATGGGTTGGACGGTTCGACTGGGATCTGGGAAGCCAGGATGCTGCACCAGGCTCCAGTCTGATCTGGCAGTGTTTCTACAGCTGGATGCCCTTCCTAATGCCAACCACTCCATGAGTGTAGTGGGTGCTTTTTACATGCCACCGGCACAGGGATCACAACTACAATTTCCATTGATTTTTGATGTTGATGTACTTGACTCAATAGGTCTCCTCAAGCACAGGGTCGAAACAGTGTTTCTTTACTTGCCACCTGCACAGGAGTCAGTCCAGCGGCACTGGCAACTGCCGGGTGCTAGTCATAGGATTGGTTCAACTTCGATTCCGATTTCACTTGCTCCAACAGATGTATGTAATGTTAAAGCGTTGTACCTGATTCATTTGGAAATTCATTTTCCCAAATTATTTAAATTAATATATATATATATATTATATATATATATATATATATATATATATATATATATATATAATAATAATAATAATAATAATAATAATAGTAATAATAATAAAGGGTAAAATTAATTAATAATTAATAATTTTACCAAGTAGTTCGGTATGTTAAAAGAACCATTATCAGTAAACTTAAACAAAAATTTTATAATTATGAGTATAATTATAAAATTTTATATATATATATATATATATTCAGGAACAGCTTAATGCATTGGTGAACAGTCAACAGCATTGGAGAGCATAAAGATTAAAGTTGTAGTTGAAAAAAAGGTAACTGACATGGAGGGCTGGAAATCATCTGAATATTGAAAAAGTGTTACCTGTATCATGATGATTCGTGCTGAGTATTAAAATGTTAATGTTATGACTGCTAGTCAATGCTCTGTGAACACTGTAAAGTCTGTAAGATGTGATATGGACAGCTATACAATGAAAACTATGAAACCATGGCCAGCAGGAAGGGATACAGCAGATGTTCTGACTGTGTCCGCAAGCCGGAATTCATCCAAGAATTGCAAGACAAAGTGATGGAAGATCCAAGAAAGGGAATCTGGGCTTTAGTGAGAGAGATGAGTGAGGGGGTTGCCATCATGAAGCTAGCCCTAAAGGAGGGCTCATGCACGAGGTACAACAAACAAATTCTGACAACCAAGACCCAGAAGAACTGCTTGATGAAAAGCAAAGAGACTTTGAATAAGCTGAGGTATCCTGTGGAGCCAGAGATGACCTGGTTTTTCTCAGATGAAAAGAACTTCTACTAGTATCACTTGTACAACACCCAGAACAGGTAGCCTGCCTACTGTCTATGTCATGTCTCATTGTATCATGAAAACCATTTCCCCCCCACACTGTAATGGTTTGTGGGTGTGTAATGTCACCTTAGTAAGGGTGATGTGATGCCACTTCAAATTTTTGAACAGAGCCTTAGGATCAATTCAGACATCTTTGGCGATACTGCTGGAGATTGTGATCAAACCCTGGATGGAAATGGTTGCCTCTTGAAGACCATATGTGTGACAGCAGGACTCAGCTCCTTGCCATAAGAGTCAGGAGCAGTTGTCAGAGAATTTCTATGACTTCACTAGCCCCTGACTTCACCAGTTCCACTGATTATAATCCCATGGATTACAATGCACAGGGTGCAATTTCAAAAGACATCAACTGCTTTTCCTGCAACACAACACCAAGGCCATGCTGGTGACCAAGACCAAGGAGGTGTTCAAAGATCTTTCCAGAGTCACAGTGAGAAATGCATGCACCAGGTTCCAGAGCTGTCTTGAGGCCATGGTGAAGCAGAGAGTGGCTACATTGAGTGAACAGTTATCTCCCAGCCATAATCTAGTTGGTATTTTTTGAATTTTAAAATAGTTTAAATTTTAAGTAGAATGTAATGTTTTCTCTTCCTTTCATGCAAACTGCCAAGTTTAGACTGAACACCCCTCCCCCCTCTCTCTCTATATATATATATGACTGCAGCTACATGGCTGAAATGAGTAAAAGAATACACACACTCACACACACATATAACTTAGTGGTTCAGCAAAAGAGTCTGACAGAATAAGTACTAGGCTTACAAAGAATAAGTCCTAGGGTCGATTTTTACGACTAAAGGAATTGCTCCAGCATAGCCACAGTCAGATGACTGAAACAAATAAAAGAGTAAAAGAGAATGTATGTATGTATGCATGTGTATATATGTATGTGTGTATGTATGCATGGTTTTAATTGACTGTATTTTGTCCTAAAATCTACATTAAGCTATGAATATGCTAATTTTGATAGTTGAGTACTGAGCTATTTTTAATATTGCAGTTATTTTCTGTGGAGATGAAACATGGAGAAAATTATGCATATGAAGAAAATACAAGCTACTGCTGGAATAATCAGTTTTTCAAAATAATGCCAGCAGTGTTTTATGGAGTTGGATTTAAATTTTATTAAAACATTTTAAAAACATATAGAAAGGGAAGTTTTAAAATTTGGTTTACAATTTGTCATGCTTATAAGAGTGTCATTCACTGGTGTGTTCAATACAATTAATGTTAGACGAATGAGAAGTAAGTCTTTGAAAATATGGAGAGACTCATTCATGGCCAAACTGGATACCAAATGGGTATCACTCTTTGCTGTTGTTGTTCAGCTTTGGGTTAACTTAGATCAAGTAGAGCTATGACCAAAGATATCCTAACAATAACCATTCCATCTGTTCATAATTGACTTCAAATTAAAAATGGTAGAGAATGATTTGGTTACTATTTCTAGCAGGTTGAGCAACCTAGTAGAGACCTTGCTATTGTCTTTAGTGCTAGAACAGCTTGCTATGATGGAATTTCCATCACTTTTGACAACAAAAAGTCGAATATTTAAGTGGATTGTGAGATTATAGTGGCTCATATTCAACTTGAATACTAGAGATAAATGGCATTTATTTACAACAATTCATGTAATATCAAGACAAGGAAATACAAACATGCTCTTTCTCACACTTATACGCATACATTCAAATACACATACATGGCCTCATGGAGGCAAAGTGGCAGAGTTCATTTCGAGCGTTAGGCCTCATGCATGCCAAGTGGCTGAGTTCCTTTTGAATGTTGGGCCTCGTGGAGGCAATGACCAAGACCTTTGGCATTATGTCGTGCTTGAGAAGAAGACCCATCAAGCTGAGCAAAATTGCAATTGTGGCAGATACCGGTGTCACGCAAATGGCACCCATGCCACTAGCACATAAAAGCACCCATTACACTCTCAGAGTGGTTAGCATCAGGAAGAGCATTCAGCCATAGAAAACCATGCCAAATCAGACTGGAGTCTGGTGCAGCCTTCCAGCTTACCAACTTTGGTCAAACCATCCAACCTATGCCAACATGGACAATGGATGTTAAATGATGATGATGATGATGAAACACACACAAACATATATACATATCATGTAACCATGTGACTGACCAGCCTATCGGATGTTGTTATACATTGCTGGTCACAATGCACTTTACATCGTTTTAGCTTTCGAATGATGTCATCCCACTGGCAAAGCAAGTGGATTGACATTCCTCTTGATTGGAAAGCCAGTCTGTTGCAGGGGTTATTCATTTACAGTTGAGCGGATTGGGATATAAAAAAAAAAGTGTTTTGCTCAAGAACACAACACACTGCTCAGTCCAGGAACCAAATCCACAATCTTGTGGTCATGATCATTAATGCAATACCCTAACCACTAGGCCAAATGCCTTCACACACACACACACATTCTCTCTCTCTCTCTCTCTCTCTCTCTCACACACACACATTCTCTCTCTCTCTGACACACACACATTCTCTCTCTCTCTCTCTCTCACACACACACACATTGTCTCTCTCTTTCACACACACACACACACGCACACCCAGTGGGCTTCTTTTAGTTTTTGTCAACCAAAACAACTCACAAAGGCTTTGGTCAGCCCAGGGCTATAGTAAGATAACATTTGCTAACGTGCCATGCAGTAGAACTGAACCCAGAACCATGTGGTGGGGAAGCAAACTTCTCAGCCACACAGCCATTTGTACCTCAGTCTCTACAGAAAAAATGGCTAGAGAGTTCGTGGACTGAGTGAACTCAGTTAAAAACTACCCCAACAATATGGTGTTGATGATGGTGACATTAAACCAGATAACCTGTTAGAACACACCAGTCCATTCCATCCTAACCCATCCACCCCCTTGATGGTAATACTGGCAGCGATGATGATGTTGATGGGAAGGAGGAGTTTGTCAACGTGATGACAAACACAGATGGTTCTAATGACAATGATGATGGTGCAGGTGGTGCGGGAGGTGGTGGTGGTGATGATGTTGATGACGATGATGATGATAATAAGGATATTGTTGCAACTGTCTTTCCACTAATGTTAATAATGGTGGCAGTAGAGATGATGAGGATGATGGTGATGATGATGATGGGGGCGGTAGTGGCAGAGGGAGTATGTCAATTACGGTATTGATGGTAATAGTGTGGTGTGGCAGTGATGGTGGTGGTGGTGGTGATGATTTCATCAGTGATGGTATTGATGGTGATCAGTAAAACTGAAAGTCGTAATTTTCCCCTTAAATATTTTCTTTGTTCCTTCCTATGTGTTGCTGTCAATTCTGCTTTTATTTTTCATTTATTTGTTGTGCTGCTAATGTTGTAGTCGTTGTTCTTGTTCTTGTTGCTGTTGCTTCTGTTGCTGCACTTGTTGTTGCACATCTTCTCCTTCTTCGATTCCTCTCCTCACTCCCCCCTACCCTCAGCTCACTCCCCCCCTCCCTCTACGGAGATTTCTTGCTCTTATCCTTGAGTTAACTTAAGAGGAAAAATCATGAATCATACATTCTGGGAGATGGCAGTGTTCTTCTCTGACTTGTTGAAGACAATCCAAAATGTCAGATTCTTCTAATTCTGCCAATCAACCTGATTCTTTTTGACAGAAGGATGGTTGATTCCAAAGGACAACCTTTCTCTGCCATCATAGCAACAATTTAGACAACCACCAATCAAAACTAACCAATCACCTAACCACTCGTCTCTGAAACAACCTCAAGCACCACAACACAAAGTACACAAATGATTGCACACTAAAACACTGTGTGTGTGTACATGTATTTATACACACACACACACACACACACACACATATGTGTAGCTCAACCAACCAATCAGAAACATTTGCCAATTAATCTTCTTTGAAACATACCAACTAATCAGTTAGATACTTAACACTATCACTACACAAACACCACATAGCCACCATGCAGACCCTTAGTACCACTACATGACCACAGTACAACCGCCATTACACAAGCACTACGGAACCACTAAAACAATTAATTGGGTCTACACCATTCAATGTCTTTTTAATATCTCCTTCTCTCCAGGGATATACCATGGTCCTTGGTAACACAATCTAGTGTATCCCACTCCTAACAAAGGTAACCACCTCAGACCTGCTGTCTCCTATTTACACCCACTTGCAGTATTTCTTAAGTAATGGAGATTGTTGTTTGTAATGATGTACTGCACCTAAATCCCTGCCTCTCTCTTTCATTCTCTTTCTCTCACTCATTTTCTTTAATGGTTACTAGTATAGTTCCCATAAAACCAGATCCACAGGTGATCTACTTCCCTATATCATTGACAAGTGAGCATCCCTCTTATTGAAATTTGGTGAAAGCAATTTTGTCAGCCTCAACATTATCAGCAAAACTTTCAACCATATATGGCATGCAAATCTCCTATTGAAAATCCAGGGACATGGGTGCTTTCTGTCTCTCATCTTTTGAATTGGTAGCTTCCTATCTGATCTCACCATTGCAGCAATTCTTGATAAAGCTCTTTCCATTCTTCATTGTATCAACTTAGGAATACCCAAGTTTCAGTTTTGTCCCCAGCTCCCTTCCTCTCATACACATCAATGACCTATTTACCATCACATCCACTCTTGCACAAATGATACTACCCTTCATTATTCTTTATCTTCCACAACCAGAAATTATCTACTTGCAATCTAGTCACCACACAAGACTAGATTAATACATTAAACATTAATACAGGACTCTACAATTTCATAGGGCCTGTGAAGAGCCTGGGCATAACCCCTTCCTCCAGACCCAGCAGATAAAAACAATGAAATACGAACATGATATAAGAGGCTTTGTCTATGTAATTTAGCAACATCATATCCCTTCTTAACAGTATACATTGTTGCTAGTTACTAGTGTGACTGTGCAGTCTCCTACTCAACAAGTGGATATTTCAAGCCACACGCCTATGAGTTATTAAATGTCCCTCTGTGACTCAACTACCATAAAGACTGGTCATTAATAAACTACACCCATCTAATTCTTATATTAATCATCAACTGTCCCATCTTAGTAAGATCACCACAAAGACTGGGTGGTCATCATTAAACAATTATCAACAGACCAGTACTTAATGGCCAACTTATCACCCCTATAACAACAACCTAATCAAAGAAAATTTACCAACAACAACACTTGCTCCATCAGAACACCATCCCTACAATAGTAACAACACAAGTCTATGGAAACCCCACCACAAAACAAGCTTAAGTATATTAGTCTTTTCACTATCTCTTGACACAGCAACAAACATCACATCTGTTTTATTTCCACTAAAGTTAATTCTGATCAACAATAGTCTCAGAAACTATAGTTGCTTAATATAAATACAGTCATAATACCCAATCTTATGGCTGTAGCTACTGTAGTGTGACGACAAATACATATAATATGGTATATAACTTTGCCTAACTACAAAAGTGGCAGTTATAACTAGAAAAAGGTATCTATCTAGCTGTAAAAGCAACAATTTCAATAAAATATCTTGTTCAATTTAGCAGGGAAAGATGAATGTTAAATAGTGAAAAACAGAAGACAAACTATGGCTCATGAAAATTCTATACACTACCAAGATTGTAACCATAAAATTGCAGTTTTCATTATCCTATAATTGTTTAGCCCAAAATGCATACTAATTCTAAATACACCCTCTCTCACATTTATAATAATACCCTTCACTTTTCCTTCACGGAAGACACCTGTACACAAGTACGAAAACACCAGTACACTGGCATCATCGAAATGTAACCTAGACACCCAAAATCAGATGTAGTCCTTTATTCACTAAAAGTGTGAGTTGGCCACAGCTGGAATGTTATTCAATATATGTCAGCTAAATTAGAGATGATCTGTAGTTAAACAACCTCAAAAACCATTACCACCACCACTGGAAACTATTAATACTAACAAGGACTCTCTCTCTCTCTCAGAGTGAAAGGTAGACTATATGATGCTTGTGTGCAAACGGCTATACTCCATGGTAGTGAAACATGGGCTCTGAATGCAGAAGACATATGTAGACTGGAGAGAAATGAAGGCAGTATGCACCATTGGATGTGCAACTTTAGTGCACATGTACAACAAAGTGCAAATGTATTAAGAGACATGTTGGGCTTAAGAGGAGTCAAATGTAGCATGCAAAAGAGAAGACTACATTGGTTTGGACATGTGATGTGTATGAATGAAGACAGCTGCATGAATAAGTGCCAATCACTGGAAGCAGATGGCACCCGCAGAAGAGGGAAACCCAAGAAGATGTGAGATGAAGTGGTATGGACCAATTTCAGGATGATGGGCCTCATGGAGGAAATGACAACGGACCAAAATGTCTGGTGACATAAAGTTCTTCAGAAGACCTGCCCACATCATCAAAACTGAGTTCTAGAAGTACTGTGCATTCCAACAAGAAAATTTCTCACACACTCTACCACAACAAACCAAACTATATCACTACATCTCTTCTCTCCTCACATTTCCCCTTCATGCTTACTTCCCACTCCCCAATCTTGTCCTCTTGGCCCTGTGCCACTGTATCATTGCTATCCACTAGCTTCCAACCTCCTGTCACTCTGTATCATTGCATATGCCCGGCACTTTGCCACCATCTCTATTCTGCTGTCTCCCTCTCTCTCTCTCTCTCTCCTTCTGCACTTCCCTCAGGTTGGGTATTCCCTTAGTTGCAGCGCACTTGTTTCTATCTTCCTTCCTGATCTCTCTCTCTCTCTCTCTCTCTCTCTCTCTGGCTGGGTAACCTTGTATCTCCTCTACAGCAAGACACCTGTTTCTGTCTCTCTGTCTCACTATAACCTTTCATCATCTGACACAAGATCACCTCCTCCAATGCCCCCACCCCTCTCAAAAGAGTATTTTTTTTTGTCTTGCAAGTACTTGGGGTCCCTGTCAGTGCTGGTGCCATTTAAAAGCACTTAATCCACACTGTAAAGTGTTTGGCATTTGGAAGGGCATCCAGCTGTAAAAACTTTGCCAAAACTGACCTTACCTGTGCTTGTGCTACATAAAAAGCACTAAGTCCACTCTGCTAAATGGTTAGTGTTAGGAAGGGCATCCAGCTGTAACAATCCTGCCAAAACAGTTACAGAAGTCTGGTGCAGGCTTCTGCTTGGCCGGCTCTTGTCAAAGCATCCCACCCATGCCAGCATGGAAGGTGGACGTTGAACGATGATAATCATCATCATCATCATCAACATCACCAACACTACCTACACTGCCACGAACACCATTTATAATATCATCTACTACCACCTTCACCACAGTCAAATATTCCTCAGGTTACACCCTACTATCTTAAAACATGGAAGAGAACATTGACCAATAAAGTCGTAGATATATAACACATAGAATGGTCATCATGACTTGAATGCCTTTGGTGATAAGAGTGCCGGCACTGGACTGGGGCTGACAGAGCTGTACAGACATTTGTAACATGTGCAAGCATGTCTGTGTGGTGAGAAGTTTGTCTCCCAATGTCATGGCTCCAGGCTCAGTCCCACTGTATGGCACCTTGGGCAAGAGTTTTCGGATCTTTTCGGTTTGAACGACAGTTTTTTAAAATAATTTCCACGTAACTAAACACTTTTAAACTTCGTATACTGGTAGAATGTGTTTATAAAACATCTTTTTCTCTTGGCTTTATTGAGAAAATTCTATAGTTTGTAAGATATTTGTTGTTTTTATTTTTCTTCAATTTCTGCAATTTCAACCAATCAATGACGTCTATTGAGGTGAAAACATTTTGTGCCATATGAATATGTCCCTCGTTTAAGAAACAGATTGGGTTTATTTACATTTCTGAAGAAAGAAGATACCCTTCCCCCACCCCTAACCCTAACCCTATAACAGATTGAAATGCAATAGATCAATACTAGGGTCGTAATTATGGGTGACAATTTCATATGACACCGCTAGAAAAAACTGCCGTTCAAACCGAAAAGATCTGAGTTTTCTACTATGGCCTCAGGCCAACCAAGGTCTTATGAAAGGATTTGTAGATAGAAACCAAAATAAGCCCATTGCATGTGTGTGTGTGTGTCTGTCCTCTACGACCACTTGACAAAGGAGACCATCAGAATAAGTACTAGGCTTAAAGAGTAAATAGGTATTGGGGTCAATTCATTCGACTAATATTCCTTGACGCAGTGCCCCAGCTTGGCCGCAGTTTAATGATTGCAACAATTAAAAGTAGAAAAGATAGGAGAGGTCAGAAGAAGCATATTTAAAAGCACACACCTCTTGGCTACTACTCCAGAAAACCAAGTGAGTATTTCCAGCCACATATCTCTAAGTTACTACATGTTCTAATTCTGCCACTCAATGTCCAGCATATTTCAAACCACAACCTCTAAGTTGTTAGTCCCTTACTGCTCGACATCCAGCATATTTCAAGCAACACACCTCTAAATTATTAGTTTTAGTCCACCCACCCACCAAGCCCCCCACCCTCCCCATCATCCTCCCATTCCCACCCCATCTCAACTAAATATTTTTATTAATCTTTCAGGATGAATTCTTCAGCTAAATCCAAGTGAAATGTTTTTAAAAGATATTTTGACAAATTGAGAAAACAACAGATAAACATGGCATTTATAATCTGCATCATCATCATCATCATCATCATCATCTGTAACTACTTGTCACATAATCAGCATCAAAAGCAGCAGCAGCATCTTCAATAACCACGTCACCGTCATCATCATTATCATTTGTGTGTGTTGTGAGGAGGCCTTTTTTATTGTAAATGTGAAGTTTTACAGTAATAGTAGCAGAACTGGTGATTGTGGTGGTGGTGGAGGTGGTGGTGGTGGTGGCAGCTGTACTGATAGTGATTGTTGTGGTAGTATTTGTGATGAAAGTAGTAGTAGTAGTAGTAGTAGTAGTAGTAGTAGTTGTTGTGTTGTTGTTGTTGTTGTTGTGCTGGTGGTGGTGTAAGTAAAAATGGGGTTGTTAACGGTGGTGGTTATAGTAATGTGGTTGGTGATGTAAAAACAATGGTGGCCAGTATAATAAGTAGTAGTGGCCATTGTTGTTGTTTGACCCCAGGTCAGCTTTTATCAAGTGGTCCTATGACCAAAAGGTGTTCTAGTCTTGACTGTCCTAACATTTTGTATATAAGATTGTATATAAAACCCTACGTAGCCTTGACAGTCCTAATATTTAGTATATTAAAGAGTAAATAGGTATTGGAGTCGATTCATTCGATTAAAATTCCTCAAAGCAGTGCCCCAGCATGGCCACAGTCTAATGACTGCAACAAGTAAAAGTAGAAAAGATAAGAGAGGCCAGAAGAAGCATATTTAAAAGCACACATCTCTTGGCTATTAATGCCACTGTGCATAAAACCCTACATTATTTAATTTAGTTCTATATTTAAGAGATGAGGAATTATGTACATTATTTACATTCAACAGATATTTGTCCTCATCTTGTTTGTTGTAAACACAACGTTTCGGTTGATACAACCTCCAGCCTTCTTCAGGTGTCTTGGGGGAAATAATTATGTAAATAATTATTTAATTTGTCCTTTTATTTTAGGGCTTGTTTGAGATTTGAGAGGGATTTGAATATGAAAACACCACAACCATCTTCCAAGTTACTCCCAACTAACAAATCCACTTGCACTGATATTATCCCTTCCATTGCCCCCAAACAGTGTACCCCAAAGCTAGTCATTAACTAGCCTTACCAAACTCTTCAATTTCTTTCTGTCAACAGGAATACACACAAACATCTCATTCCCAAGAAAGAAAAAAAAATTCTGGCCCTATCAATTTGTGTCCTTTCACACAAACTTCTGATAGCTCAAGATTAATAGAGGCTGTGATTAACAACAACCTTCTGCAACTCCTTAGATTTATCTCCTCCTCCAGGTATTCCAATGTGTTCTTGAGCAAAACGCTTCATTTCACATTGTTCCAGTCTATTCAACTGTAAATGAGTGACCCTGCAAGAAACTGGCATCCTCTTCAGGGGCAATGTCACGATCTAAGTTGCTTGTATGCTATAGGAACTAGATAACTAGCCTCATAAGTGCTACAATTCAAGACACTCATGAAATGCCTCTCAGAATGGCTCTCATAAGCCAGATCTACTTCAGAACCTCTCTCCTATGTCACTGACCAGTTGGCTCTCACCTTCAAGATATTTGGTGAAGGCAGCAAAGCTTCAGACCATGTCTGGATGTGAATCTCCTATCAAAATTTATCATCTATTAAGGTGGTGAGCTGGTAGAATTATTAGCACCCCAGGAAAAGTGCTTCACAGCATTTCATTCATCATTATGTTTTGGGTTCAATTTCCAGCAAGGTTGACTTTGCCCTTCATCCTTTTGAGGTCAATATAATGAGCACCAGTCAAGCAGTCGATATAATTGACCTACCCTGCTGGGTCAAAATTTGAGACTAATATTTACCACCTATGAGCTCTATCTCCCTCTCAACTCTTCTTGTTAGATCACAATATCATAGCCTGTGCTGCCTGAATTCCATTTTTAATCCTTATTCTACCAACTCTTGTGAGTTCCATGATTTGGGTTTTTTCCACACACTCTTCCACTTTTACATCAACCTATTTGCTGTTACATCCAGTCTTATGCTGACAACACATTCTTTCATTCTCCTCTAATATTCCTCATCAAAATGTTGTCCACATACAACTTAAATGCCTCACATTAAATTTGCATTGAATTTATGAATTTATGAACTCGAAAACATTCCTCCTATGCAGTCATGCAAAACTTGTCGCCACTAACAGCAAAAGATAAAAACAGAATCACTGCATACATAAAAAATATCACACTTACCCACTGCAAAAACATCGACAGCACATAGCAGGAATCCTAAAAGCTCACCTTAAATGCTAGTCCTTAAAATAGCAACACCTACAACCCAAAGACTAACCTGCCTCTTCAGAATCAGAAAATATTTCACTCAACAATTCCAAGACATTTATGAAGTTTAGGTGAAAACCACAGTAGAGTATTGCTCCCTAAGATAGACATTTGAAATCATACCCCAAAATGGGTCACCTGACAGATTAACATAAAGTGACTCACAGACATGCTCCAGCCCTTAACCCTAAAAAACTATGTTTTTTCTCTCTCTCTCTCTGCTATTACAGCATCCTCTGCTTCTTAGAGGTAGTTTGATCTCAGGCTATGTCCACTCAGACATTCTCAATCCATGCCTTAACCACTATGCTCAATCCTTCCTCCTCAGAATGCTGGCCCACTGGAAATTTCCCCCACTTCCACCCCGTTGTCCGTGTTTTCTCTGTAATCACTGACTTGCAACAGTTCAAGTGGAATATTAGCAGCGTTAATCTCACCAATCTTGGAGGACATGCAAAGGCCATGGATACAAGCTTCTTCTTCCAGACCAAACCAATACCAAACAAAGGAGATTTTTATCTCCACCACCACCACCACCACCGCTGCGCTGCCACCGCCACCACCACCATCAACATCAGCATCAACACTGCCACCATAACCACATCACTATCGGCACTGCCAACAACAATGCTTCTATCACCACCACCACCACTGCCAATACTCCCCTCCACTACAACCATCACCACAACTACCAACATCAATACAATACATTGATTAGTTACAAGAACCATGACAAGATCAATAACTGAACTGACAAACTAAAAATAGACACTCTCTCTCTCTTCCTCTCTCTCTCTCTCTTTTAATGTACACTCTCTTTCTATCCAGCTATCTGTCCATTCTTATTCTTTCATCTACTACAAATTGTCTCTTTCTTTCTCTCCTTACAACCCCTCTTCTCACTCACTTTTCTTTTTCTTTCCGTCATCTTTGTTCTACCTCCCACGCTGTGTGAAAGCATGTGAATATAAATATATAGGCATAGATATGTATATGTGTGTGCACACACACATACATGTACATGCACACACAAATATATACCTATATATTTATATTCACACAATGTGAGAAATGATAGAAAAACGCACACTCACACAAACAAATAAATAGACACTTGCAAAAAAAAACAAACTAAAATAAAAAAGATATGTGTATAAAAACATTGAAACATGTTGGCAATAGATTACTTCCAAATTACATAATTTCAGGTTCAGTCCCACCGCAGATCACCTTGAACAAGGATAAGGCTGGTGAAAGCTGAAAGAAGCGTGTGTGTCATTATTCAGTTTTATTTCAAGATTTATTGCCAATAGAGAAAGATCAGGTTTCTAACCTAAATCCAAAGCTCCTTCATTGGAATTTCAACATCAACAACAGGGTATTTTTGTACATATGTATGTATGTGTATGTGCAGATTTGTATGTCTTGTTTTATGTATGTGTGTGTATGCATGTATGGTCAAGTCAGTCTCGAGCACTACAAGTAACATGTGATCCAGTACAACCTGTCACATGACTGTGCCATTAGCGGCTAAACCAGTGACCTCAACAATCTTGCTTGTTGAGGAAGGTGATTTATTGGAGACCCAGTGGAACGAAAGGTAAAATTTGTCAATGGATGAAGGAACTTAAACGAGTCATCAGTCATCCAATAATGAGTATATATGTATGTGTATATATATATATATATATATATATATATATATCATCATCATCATCATTTAACATCCGTTTTCCATGCCAGACCGGTGTCTGGGAAGCCAGGAGGCTGCACCAGGCTCCAGTCTGATCTGGCAGTGTTTCTACAGCTGGATGCCCTTCCTAATGCCAACCACTCCGTGTGTGTGTGTGTGTGTGTGTGTGTGTGTGTGTGCATGCTGGGCAGGTATGCACTGGGACATAGAAATGTTCAGGTTAGAGTCCAAGAGCACAGTAAACCCACTGGAAATGACTGACCCCTGGTCTTTGTTAAGGCATCCCTCTAAGGGAAGGATAAATCATATATAAAAGCTGCTGCTCTACTGACCAAGATATCGTGCACTTTGTTTGTCTCTGGGTTTCTCGGTATTACTAGCATTAGACACTGTGATTTTGTGCAAGCCACACTCAGCTGAAAATACTTGCACAGGCATTGCTAATACTAAAGTCAGTGATGGTTAGGCTCGTCTAATGAGTAGACAGCCATCATGCCATGTATGTAAACATTATGCATGTATATGTGTGTGTGTGATCCAAAAAAGGTCTTGACATTACAAATGTCATAGATCTCACGCTTGCAGATGATGACTTAATCCAGCAAGTGCCAAACTTTAAACCTTGGATGCATCCACGTTGTTGTGTGATCGCCTTTGTTCATAAAATGAGTGCTTGCGATGTAAAGTCCATGTTTATCGCAAAACTCCAGATATACAGGTCCTGAGGGAAGCTGATATCTTGAATATTGAGGTGATGGTGTACAAGCACTTGTTACGTTGGACTGGACACCTTTCAGTGGAAAGAGACCTTGGCAGAAACCAAGGCTCTGATTTAAGGACTGTTTAAGTCCTCATTATCAAGTCCTCATTAAAGGCCTGTGATATGCAGGACACTAACTGGGAGAACAATGCTCATCATCGCCACAGATGAAGGAAGCAGGTTAAGGTGGGGGTCGACAACTTTGAATGAGTTTATATTCTGCATGAAGAATTTAAGTGTACTGCACAAAAGCACACTGCTAGCATAGTGAACGGGGAAAGTTTGGTTTGCAGTGTTTGCAGGCATATATGCTTGTCAAAAGCAGAGCTCATTAGACACCAATGGAGCTACAAATGCAAAATACAAGTTAGTCCTAGAGCACAAAATGTTCCTAAAGGTCAGCAATGATCTTCCTCGGTCATGAGTGGATGGCCATCACATGTGTGTGCATGTGTAAATGTATGCATATATGTGAGTGTACATGAATGTGTGTATGTCTTTTTGTGTTGACATTACACAGTAGTTGAATATTAGTGTCACAGTTATACAAGAAGTGCCGGTCATTTCCGTTCTTCGATTCAAACATGTCCAGCCATGGTAAAACATTATTGTACTTAGAAACAAGTAAGGATTGATGAGAGGAAGGGCATCTGTCTGTAGAAAATATGTCTCAATGAATTCCATTTGACCCAAGCAAGCATTTATAGGAACAGGGGATGTTAAAAATGGCAATGATGATGAATGTGTGTATGTATGTGTATATATGTGTGTATGTGTGTGTGTGTGTGCGTACGCACACATGCATGTGTGTGTATGTGTGCATGTTTGTGCTAAAACTACAGGTGCCGGCACAATAATCCACAAGCTCTATCATCCAGTCCTCAGAAGAGGAGATGGTGGTAGAAAAAGCCAAATTCACTATTTTCAGTTTGGTTTTCATGCCCACCCTCACCTATGGTCATGAATATTGGTAACAACTTAAAGACTGCAAATACAATTGACCAAAATGGAGTTCTTCTGAAGGATCTTCAGTGTAATGTTACTCAATGGTGCATAGCTCAGAGAACAGGGAGCCGCTCTAGGTTGAACCATTACCTCTCTACATTGAGAGGTTACAACTCCTGTACTGTGGACATGTAACTAGAATGTCACAGGAAAGAATTACAAGATGGGATCTTCAAGTTGAACCAACCTAGGGGTAGACCAAAAACAAGATAGTGGGATAATATCCAATAGTTTTGGCTGGTCATGCTTGGAAATCCAGGTCGGAGGTGCCTCAAGATTCAACCCCAGGAACAGTGGGTAGCAAGTATAGATGAATCGATAACTTTGTGTGTGTGTGTGTGCATATGCATACTTGTGGTCACTCAACCTACTAGGAATAGCCATCAAAAGGTGTGCATTTACCTTCTAGTTTAATGACACCCTACTATCTTGCAAATGCAGAGTAGTTTATTTAAGAAGGCACCGTTTCTCAGCAGCAACAGACAATGTTGGCATTGACAACACGCACTATTTTGATGACAGGTATTAGTAATACATCACTATGTTGACAAGTTTCCATAACAACCTCACTATAGTAACATATACTACCAACGCAGTGATATACTATCATATACTTTTAAGCACTGTGTTAAATACTGCCAACACAAACTGAACAATGATAACACAAATTGTACTATGCTACTGACAATAAAGTACTAAGTTAACACACACTGAAAATACAGCACTATGTTACACTGTGAAGGCAATAGGTATTGATAAAGTGCATTATCAACAAGAGGCCTTTTCACATTCAGGTGATAATTTTCAGTTATTTTAACAAAAATATTTACTTAAAATAGATCATCATACTTGTATTTTAACACATATTGTCAACACTGCACTGTGTTACCTAGCACTCTAAATATACAACTAAATTTACACATACTGGACAATATAAAACTATGTAATACATACTATCAACATAGTACTATATCAAAACATATTAGCATATACTATCAATTAACACATGCTATCAATACAACACTGTTAATTCATAGTATCAACACAGCAATATTAACATATACTGTCAACACAGCAGTATGTCAATGTACTGTCAACACACTAAGTTAACACATGCTGTCAACAATGCAAAATGTTGGCATATTGTCGATACAGCACTATGTTAACATATACTGTCAATACAACAATATGTTAATATATACTATCAATATGGCAGTATATTGAGCAGAACAGAAGGACATTCTAGATAGTCCTACATACAAGTGACCATCAGAAAAGTTGAAAGCCAGCAGTAAACTATCCAATCAGCTTTCAAGAAAAAAATATCACAGAGAAAACACATTCTTTCTTGGCAGTCATTTGGATTGATGAAAAAATATTGAAATCAAAGTTAACTTCCATGAAATCTTTTTGGTGACTGACTACAAAAAACACAAAAAGGCAGCAAAGAATAAAACTTTAGGAAACTTTGATGAAGCATTATTCTGATCAGAACTTTTTCGCACACATACATGTACATTAGCACACTCACACATATATACATACTCACATACAAGTACACGGACACACAAAATTCTTTGATCTCTTGGAGTTTCCTTCATTAATTAACAAACCCAAAATCCAATAGAATGGCCTTTGTTTTTTCAATCCGTTCTTTCATTCTCATATCACTATCCTCCTCTTCTCCCTCATCCCATGTATCCCCATCTTCCCCTGCTATCATCATCAGCATCGTCAGCCACACCACCATATTTCTTCATTTATTTTTGTTTTGTTTTATCATTCATTTGTTTATTATTTTTTTTTTTTACTTTGTGGTCAAAACTTTTGATGATTCTTAAAAGAGGGTGAGAAGGTCCCACATAGAAAGGAGGAGGAGAAGGAGGAGGGGAAAATAACAATAACTCCTTCCTCCCTACACAATATAACAGTAATTAAAATATTCCTTACACCCTTGATCCACCACCCTCATTCCACCCTTGTACCCCCACCCAATCAGCTACCTTTCCATCCACCCCTGGATATTCCATCTCCACCCAATACTTTCATTTAGTCCTCATACACGTCCTTTACTAACAAGCAGTTCCTCTTTCCATTCACCCACCAACCCACTTATCTATACCATATTACCACCACCACCACCACCACCACCACCATCACTACTACCACCTTCACCACTGACACAGCCATGACCACTGGGTCCTGTTGCGAACAACCTAAAATTTTCAAGAGGATTTTCACAGGGACTTTAATTTAGAGATGTAACAAACTTCTAACAACAACAACAATAATAATACAGTGATACAATGATAATAATAATGCCACAATGCAAAGATGAAAGCAATTTACCGTTAATTATTAGAATTGAGCTTAATGTTAATTTTTGATCGGATCAATAGTTTGTAACTAATTTCTATTTTAAGGATACAAGAGGCTTATTATTATCATCATTATTATTATTATTATTATTATTATTATTATTATCATTATTACTATCCTCATCATCATCATCATCATCGGCATAGTTATTATCATCATTAATGTGGCTTTGTTCCAATATAAAAAATTATTATTATTATTATATTATTATTATTATTATCATTAACATCATCATCATCATTGTCATAAATGTTATAATCATCAACTATTTCGGTAATAAACTTCATTATAGTTGTCGTTATTAATACTATTATCATCTGTCTTCAGAAGATGGATCATCATAACAGAATCTGCTCAAAGTTCCAGATAAATAATCACAGTCTGGTGTTATTTGGACATTATGTGTTCTGTCCACCAAAGGTGACCTCTCTTATTATTTATATACATTTTAGCTCCTGTACCCTTACTGTGGACATCAGATGTGCAGATGAACAAGCCAGTTGAATTGGGACATAGGAATGAAGTGGTTTCATATAGATAGAACATCATTATTCTAGTATCCTGGTGGTGTTAGAACTCCTTGAAAAATTGAGGGGATCAAGCTTTACAGACACAGTAATGCTGTCTGCCACCCAGGTCAAAAATGCATAGTGAACGATAAACCCAAACTCCTCAAAATTCTTCAGTATCTGTGGAATTATACAGTAAATGGCTGCTACCAAATGTGGAATGGATCCTATTGTCATCAAATTCCTCTTTAAAAATACACATAGTTTCCCTAGTGAGGGCAGCTATCGCAAGGGAGATAATCTTTTCTTCATAATATAGGGCAGAATTAGAAAATTGAATTTGAAATTAAAGAATTATGTGGAAAATGATTCATAGGATTCATATTTAATTTTACTTTCTTATTAACTTATCAAGAAATTCTAGCAATTTCTCATTGGTGGTAATCATGTGTAGTACTGTTTCATCCTATTTGGAAATCATCAGCATGATGATAACCTGTGACTAAATTAATTAACTTCCCCTCTTTGTATTCCTTTGGAAATGAGTAGGAGACAACTTGATTCTAACTTGTGCTCATAGCAAAAACTGATGAGGCAAAGCTGAGAGAGTGAAGGTCAGCACTTAGATTTCCTTGTAGAAAATGGAGTATACTGGATGAAGTTAAAAAGTTAAGGTTATGATTCATTTTCTTTTTTTATCTCTCTAGAGAATGCAGAGAAGAGTGTTTCACTGCAATGAATCTAGTGAGAGGAGGGAGAGTATCATAATCATGGATGTAAATTACAAATAGATATAAATAAGTTCAGTTTCACTCAGCTTAGTTATCTCTCAGCCACAATCAATTTCATTTGTTGTGAGTCAGACAGAGATAACTAGCTACCATTCTTCAGTAGGAAACTTTTCAGTAGGAAGAGTGTAGATTTTAAGTATAATATTTATATTGTAGAGTTATATCTTTTATCTTTTACTTGTTTCAGTCATTTGACTGTGGCCATGCTGGGGCACTGCCTTGAAAGGTTTTACCCAAACAAATCGACCCTAAGACTTATTTTTTGAAGACTAGTACTTATTCTACACCAACACTAGTTATCAAGCAGTGGAGGAGACAAGCACAACCACAGAGACACAAATACATACATACATACATACATACATACATACACACACACACACACACACACACACACACACACACACAATGGGCTTCTTTCAGTTTCTGTCTGCTAAATCTACTCACAAGGCTTTGGTCAGCCCAAGGCTATAGTAGAAGACACTTGCCCAAGGTGTCACACAGTGAGACTGAACCCAGAACTATGTGGTTGAGAAACAAGCTTCTTACCACACAGCCATGCCTGCACCTATGTATAATATGTAGGTGTGTATTCTTGCATGTATATAGGTATATTTATGAGTGTGAATGTATATATTTATATATGTGTGTACACATACACGTATATAAGTAGAATTATAATATTACCATTAATCATTAAAAAATAAACATTTACTGCTTAAACAAGTTTTATAAGTATCACTTGACAAACTCATTTTTTTCTTACAATATCAGTTATTTAGTAGATATATACTGAAGCTATTAATGTGATAAATTAATAGCTAAGTATCAAGAATTGAAATTAATTATATATACTAACAATATAATCAGGTAAAAAAAAATGATTAAAAATAAACAACATAGAAAGACAAAGCATACGGAAAGTACTATATATTGGAAATGCGTAGAATAAAACAAATCCAAATGTAGACTAATTTATATTGTATAACCAACTGGTCAAGCCATGTGATTGACTGTTTAGATTGTCTATCCCATAATGTTTCCATATTTGGTAAGCTAAAAACTTGAAGCTTACTAGTTATGAGCATTAGAAAATATATATTCTTCAGACAACAGTTAACGAGTGCTTTGTTTTCTGTTTCATGAGTATTTTGTTTTTATTTATTGTTATCAAATTTTATATAATATAGTGTAATGCTCAGTAGTTAAACTATATCGCCCCTGAAGAGAATTGAGAAGTAACACTCATTAAAGCATAGTTCAAATACCAAGACAAAACAGTGTACATGATTACACTTCCAGTCAGTTAAGATTATTATTATTATTATTATTATTATTATTATTATTATTATTATTATCATTATTATTATTATCATCATCATCATTATTATTATAGAATTGAAATCCTACCAAGTCCCTTCTTTCTTTCAACTCACCACAGCTGATAAAATGGTATACCATTTAGGTACTGGTGTTGATGGTATCAACTCCACACCTTCCCTTCAACTTTACTGACCTTGTGCCTAAATCAGAAAAGAGAAATGTAAGAGCATTGGACCAAATGCCATGCAGTATTTCTTCCAGCTGTTGACATTCTGAGGTCAAATCAAGTCAAGGTCAATTTTGCCTTTCATACTTTCAGGGTTGATTAAATAAAGTGCCAGTCACTTACTGGTAATCAACTATTCCCTCCCCTTAAAATTTCTGGCCTTGTGCCAAAATATGAAACAATGATTGTTATTATCATTGTTATTATTATTATTATTATATTATTATTATTATTATTATTATTATTATTATTATTATGGACAAGTTGGTAGAACTGTTCGCACACTGAACAAAATGCTTGGTAGTATTTCATCTGGCTCTTTATGTTCTCAGGTCAAATCTTGCCAAGACCAAGTTTGGTTTTTTCATCCTCTTTTTTTTTTGGGGGGGGGGGGTCAATAAAAATATAGAACCAGTAAAGTGCTGGGGTTGATGCATCCAACTTACTACCTCCTCAGGATTGCTGGCCTTGTGCTAAAATTAGCATTAGCATTATCAGTAACATTGTTAGAGTATCAGACGAAATGCCTTGAGGCATTTAGTTAAAGCTCTTTACATTCTGAGTTCAAATCCCACTGGGGGTCAAATTTGCCTTTCATCCATCTGAGGTTGATAAAATAGAGAGCCAGTCAAGTAATGGGTCGATTTAATCGATTTAACCCCTCTCCCTAAATTTCTGACCTTACGCCTGTGTTCGAGAAGCTTATTATTACTATAGCTATAATCATTATAACCATCATGCATTTTTGCTGCCTGTGTAACAAATGCATAGATAAAGGAAAGATTACTGCAATCATCATCATCATCACCCTCACTATCATCATTGTTATCACCATTATCATCAACCCCTGTGACCACCACCAATACTACCAATCTCATAATCATCACATACTTTACCACCACTACTACTGCTACTACTGTTAATTTCAGAAGCCAGAAATAATTAGATGAGACTGTGTTAACCTCAGATAAAAGATGTAAAGGTTTTGATGAGAAAAATAAATTTAGAATGAAATAAAACACACATTAAAAAATTTGTTGTCCTTGTTTTTGTGTTTTGTTTTGAGTTGTTGTTGTTGTTTTCTGTCTTGATATTGATTGAATAATGCTGCAATAAGTGTGGTGCTGGGTTCAATTTCACTTGGCTTCTCCATTAAATATAATTTTTTTAAATAAAGGTGTATGTGTGTGTGTTTATGAGTGTATGTGTATGTACACATGTCAGTGTATGTGTATGTAGTGTGGAAATGTATGTTTTTTTAGTGAGACTAACTATAGAATGTAATAATATGTGTGTGCGTGTTGAATCAGTGTACATTTATGTTATGTGTGTGTCTGTATTGATCTGAGTATGCATGTGCATATATCATATATCATTTCATATATATAACTATGTGAGAGAAAGTTAACTGTGTGTGTGTGAGGTGGGGAGGCACAGAACCATGTTAGTGATAACATTAGATATCTTGTCTGAGTTGTAGCACTGCTCTATGATATTTCCAGAGTTAGATATCTTGCCTGTGGGTGGCACAGAGGCATATTGGTGACAAAGTTTAGATATCTTGTCTAAGTGTGGCAGGGTACCATATTAATGAGAAGATCAGAAACTGTATCTAAATTGATTAACACTTTATCACTTAAACATTCTTTACATGATAAGACAATGTTATTTGCCCCTTAAATACTTCTGGTTGGAGTTTGTTCTCAACTGAGAGTTTTATGTTATTTAATCAGTAAGATGTGTTTAAGCACATTTTGCTGCTTGATCCAAGTGAGATTATCAAGTGCTGCCTTTTTGATTGAACCTCAGCGGGGATGGTATATATGTGAGCCAATGTAGGAATAACAGACTTTGCCAGTTGGTTCAAACCCTACAAAGGTCAACTTCATCATTCTGAGGTTGATAAAATATAGTATCAATCAGGTACTGGGGTCAATTTAATTGACTAGCCTCTCATCTTCCCTAACAATTTGAATTTTGAGCAAGTGATTGGCTCTGACGAACATTGCTGTTGTCTCTCGAGAAAGTCATACTGCCTTAATATCTAACACACTCGTCAGTTCAATTTCCACTCATTTATTATTTATTTATTTTGCTATTTTTTTTAGAAATTTTCAACTACCAGCTGGCTTAAACAGTTTATTTCTTAAATAATAAATTTGTCATACCCTGAAAAATAGTCATACAATTAAAAAAAGCATTAGTTTATTGATCAGGCAGAAAATTTTATTAACAAATGCCACTTTTCTCACTTATGTGTGTTCTATACATATGATACTGAAATTATGAAAATACATTTTCATGTATGAATAGATGAAATATATATTATTCACATGACAACTGAATAAATGAATGTATGATACAACCAATGAAATTTTGATGTGTTGTTCATAAATCATATTTTGATATTTGTAAATATGTTAGCTTATATATATATAAGCTTCCCTACTTCGGTCATTTGTATACTTGGCAATATGAAACTCAAAGTTATATTTCAAAAAGATTCAGCTTCCAATAAAACAAACACAGTCTAACATATGCATCCGATCCCCATTTTTGATTACATATGCACATCAACTCATATATTGTTCCTTTATTTCTCATGCTCTGTCCACAAACAGAATTACAATAGCTGAAGGTTAAACTACAGTTTTCGAAAATTTTGTCAAAGAACATGGTGATATCATCTCAAAATCTATAATAAGAATTTACTTGAAAAGACTGAAGAGGTAATCAAGAGAACAAGATGGAAAAATACTTCTTCAATAAAGGGAATACAGATACCTCCCCACAAAAAAAAAAAACAACAAAATTCAGGTGTCTGAAACATCACCAACACATTAATGCACTAAAACCATTTGTGTTAAACCTTCCTAACATGAAAATATACTTTAAAAAACAATCAACCAATAAATTTCAAAATATGATATACAAATTTCTGACCAAAATTTAAATTTTCCAAACACATCAGATAAAACTAAAATTATGCAAGAAACCGACAGCTAAACATGCCATAGATACCTTCCAAACAATATCACCAACAACTGTAAGAAAACCACCTCTAGTATTTACCATGTTAATAATTCAGAAGCAATATATATATACGTATAGCTACCAGCCTAAATAAAGGGCTGATGGAGTAAAAATCCTTAGAGATATGTGAATCATACATTACTTTTAAAGATCATATATATAATTTTTAGTCAAGCCCAAATAAAGATTACTATATCAGGGGAAAGTAAGAAAGGTACAGACAGTAAAAATATTTCATATTCTGTAATTTTTAACATTTAATAGTTTTCTTCACTACTGTTATGAAAGAATAGTTCATATTTCATATTAAGATAGTTAGTTAGTTGTCTCCATGCCATGCAACACAATCTCTTCAACCAGCTCTGTTTTCTGCCATTGTTCTGATCTCATTCAAGTTTCTCCACCCTTCTTGTCCCCTTTCCTTGTCTGTAGTCTTTCACCATGTGGTCTTAAAGTGTTTTGCTGTCCTTTTCCCCCCAGGCTTCCACTTTAGTACCATGGTACAGATAATAAGCACACTCGTAAAATTATACAGTTCAACATAGTAAGAGTTCTATCCACCTATAACTAAATTTGGAAAGCCTTAGAATTTATCAATTGTTTCTATATTATGATAGTTTTTTGAGGGTAAAATATAGTGGTCAAGAATAGTTTGATGTAGCCATGGGACTGTATGATGAAGCCGAGGTTTGTGAATTAACAGAATTGGACTGTATGATGGCTATAAGGTTTGCGAAAATTACTTGGATTTTATGCATGAGATTTACTTGAGTAAAGATTCCATTCAATAGACTTCAGAAGAGATGTATGACTCATTTTGAAAATACAAATAGTCTCACAAAGATTCAGTTAAGAAAATACTCATCAATATATTCAAAGAGTTATATTCAAAGATCATGATAGATATGAATCTATGCATGATTAGTTTCTTAAACATAGCTCTAGTTTTAGGTTCTGGTAATTACTGCCTCTACACTAAACCTAACAAGAAGTTGTTAAGTGTTTATATACCAACTATTACCCCAAATCCTTAAAAACTTAGTTAATAATATTAATAAGTGCATGTCCTGATTCATCTCTTGTGAAGAATCCTTCAATGATGGTTTTCATTATTTACAACTTCAAAGATAGAATACATTGCAAAAGAACAAGACTAAAAATGATAAGTACAGAAATAGAAGATAAAATATCATATGGTATAATCCCCTCTATGGTTTAAATATTCATTCTAATGTTGACAGAATTTTCTGGAATCTTATAAATAAGGATAACCATATACCAGTATAAAGAGGAGAGACTTTTCCAGTACAAATATGTAACATTCTTCGCCTGTATGCAACTTCAATGAACTTAATATCTATTTCCTCAACAGTATTGCATCAGTTTATTAAGCTATCTCTTGTACATTACAGTGAAATAATAATTTAAAAAACACTATATAAAAGTCTACTGAAACTTCCTTTCATAAACAACAATTCTCACCACATATATATACCTTCAGACACTCAGAAAGATATCTCATCACTTCACTATCCAAATATATTTAGATTTTAAAGGTTGATAACATTAACAATTATAAAATTGATCGGTCCATGGTAGAACACATATTTTAGAGAATTTAATCACATTCTCTTGGACAAGTACACTATTCTATTGATAAATAATGTTTTTTTTTTTGTTTTCTATTTGCTTGTTTTTTAAAATTATTTGACCATCTTTCAGAGTTACTCAGGGAAATGTAATGTTCTGTTGCAAATTTTTGCAACTTTGAACAAGAGATCAAAATTGGTGAATACTGGCAGACAGTTCCAGCATTATATATACAATTTGCAACTACAGACTGGCTAAAATGGTTTATTATCTACATAAAAATCCTTCTATACACTAAAAGACATATACATTACACACACACAATGTATGATGTATGTGTATAATATTATTCTGCTACTGTCTGTGCTTGTAACTCTAACTATGGGATTAAATTGAAAATATAATCTATTATACACACAGTATTTATATTATTCATTAGACTGATAAACTACGAAATGAAACTGAAAGCGTAACTATTACTGCTGAAAATTTATTATTGATAACAAAGAATATAGTTTTCTTCCTAAGACCATATATTCACTACTGCAGGTGGACATTAAACAATCTCACGAATTAAACAATTCAGGAAAAAGATACTATTTCATAAGAAATTGTTTTATGATTCTCCCTAAACTTGCAACAATCTTAAAAATAACAGTGGAATTTCCATGGGCACCACCAGTATATATAATGTGTATGTGTATGGCATTTATAACGTGCTTGTGCATATCATACTAGTAGTATTCATAACATGTATGCGTGCATGAATTTTTGTGTGTGCACATACATACATTAGACACACTCACACATAGAGAGATAGATAGATAGAAAGATAGATAAAATATATTTGTACTCTTTTACTTGTTTCAGTCATTTGACTGCGGCCATGCTGGAGCACCGCCTTTAGTCGAGCAAATCGACCCCAGAGCTTATTCTTTGTAAGCCCAGTACTTAATCTATCGGTCTCTTTTGCCGAACCGCTAAGCGACGGGGATGTAAACACACCAGCATCTGTTGTCAAGCAATGCTAGGGGGACAAACACAGACACACAAACATACACACACATACATACATATATATATATATATACATATATATGACAAGCTTCTTTCAGTTTCCGTCTACCAAATCCACTCACAAGGCATTGGTCGACCCGAGGCTATAGAAGAAAGACACTTGCCCAAGATGCCACGCAGTGGGACTGAACCCGGAACCATGTGGTTGGTAAGCAAGCTACTTACCACACAGCCACTCCTGCACCTATTTGTGTATATATATATATGTGTGTATGTATATATGTGTGTATATATGTGTATAGTGTATTATATGTATATGCCATTGGGAAGTTAATTTGCATAAGTCAGTAACATTAAAAAATAGTGATAATTATACTGAATGGTGGGTGGTGGTGGTAGTGATGGTTCAGGAGAGTGGGATGTTTTGTGTGGATGGTTATATAGTTGTTATTGATGTGTTGTACTTATTGTAGTGTTCTGGTATTCATACACAGGCAGGTGTATGTAGCACAATTGTGCATGTGCATAAGATGGCATGTGTTAGTAATAATAGCGCAAATAATGGCAACGACCATGATGATGATGTTGACAATGATGATGATGATGAAGATCATAATGATCATGATGGTGGAAATGGTGAAGATGGTAGAGCTGTTGGTAATGACAGTGATGATGGGTGGTGGTAGACGGGGTAGGGGCAGTGGTGGTAGAAGGGGTAGTAGAGGCAGTAGTGATAATAATGTTCATGATAATGGTGATGGTGGTGATGATGATGACATGACGATGATAATAGCATGGAATAACAACTAAAACAGCAATAATAATAATAATAATAATAATAATAATAATAATATAATAATAATAATACCCAACAACAAAAATGATTATAATAATAGCCAGTAATGATGAAAATAAATACAACAACAACAACAACAATAATAATAATAATGATAATAATAATAACAACAATAATGCAGCAATAATAGTTTTTCTAAGAAATTTTCTTGAACACATTGATCAAATATGTTCACATTTTATATTTTATATTTTGTTTTTCCCATGAATTCTCTGAAATTATTAAGATTTTGTGCTACTTTATATAAAAACACATTCATATATGTGCATATAAATTTATTATACCCATTATACATACTAAAACTCAAACACATGCACACATGCACACACACACACACACACACACACATTCAGAGGTATATACACATGAATATACATGTATACTCACAATTTGTCATTTCTAGAATTGAATAAGTGAAATAAAGTGGGGTGGGGGGAAATGATATATAAATGGTGGTAGTGTGTGTGTGTGCATATGCATGTGTGTGCATGTGTGTGAGCACATGCTCATGCACAAGTCCACTCCTTTAACCATCATCATCACCTCAACTGTCGATATGTCAACTGTAAGGAGAGATGCTTTGATCATTGTTGATATATACGTACATATAAATAGGCTAACAAGATGGATGTTGCTGTGAAGCCCTGTTCCCTGATAAAGTTGAAAGGTTTTGTGAAGCAAGTCAATGTTGAAAATCAACAGTTGATATTCTATAGTATTGGAGAGAGAAGTTAGCAGAAAGCAGAGTTTCCTTGTTGGTGTGTATCAAACAGAACAACAATGCTGCTTTTATAATAGTGGCCATTATTAGCATTATACATATTTGTGCAAGACTACATGGCAGTAAATATTTGTGAGTGTGTGTGTGTAATAAACACACATGTATATATGTAGATATGCATGTATGTACACAGCTTCTCTACTTGCAGGGAGTGTTGAGAAAAATGTGTGCTAGAAGGTGAACCAAAACATCATATGAAGGTACACCAAAACAATATTGAACCACCTACTGCAAGAGCCCCCCATCATTGTCACATTTGTACAAAAGAGTGTAAGTTCTGAGTAGACACTGAAAAGTCACATCTATGCTGTTCATCTTTAACCCTTTAGCATTCAAATTATTCTGTCAGATCATCATCATCATCATCGTTTAACATCCGTTTTCCGTGCTAGCACTGGTTGGACGGTTTGACCAGGGTCTGGGAAGCCAGGCGGCTGCACCAGGCTCCAGTCAGATCTGGCAGTGTTTCTACAGCTGGATACCCTTCCTAACGCCAACCACTCCGTGAGTGTAGTGGGTGCTTTTTACGTGCCACCGGCACAGTTGCCAGGGGAGGCTGGCAGCGGCCACGATCGGTTGGTGCTTTTTACGTGCCACCGGCACAGAAGCCAGTCAGATATACTTATTTATTCAGATTGTTTTGAATTGATCATGCAGTGCCTTGTTGCTATGAGATTTTGATAATGTGATTGCATATTTTTAGAATAACATTGTAGGGTAAGTGGGAGAGGCCAGATCTAGCTGATTTGAATATAAAAGAGGTTGAATATTTTGGCTGGATAGAGCTGGTTTTAAATTCTAAAGGGTTAAGAGAACAATGACACTATGATGGCATCATTCAAAATCTAGTGGCCACCACCATGTACATATGTATATATGCAAGAATGCATTTATAGGAGCAGTATACCTGAATGTTTAAGGTGTTTACTTCACGGCCAAGACCCAGCTATATACATCAGCGTACAATAGTTCTTGGTACGCAATTAATTCAGAGTACAGTGGCTGTAGGTACTTCATTAACACAGAATACAATATAATCGTAGACAGAATATTAATTAGACTATTAATTAAGGTAGCAAACTGGCAGAAATGTTAGCATGCCAGGCAAAATGCTCAGCAGTATTTCGTCTGTCTTTATGTTCTGAGCACAAATTCTGCCAAGGTCGACTTTGCCTTTCATCCTTTCTGGATCGATAAATTAAGTACTACTTGTGTACAGGGGTCGCTCTAATGGAATGGATTCTGCACCCAAAATTTTGGGCTGTGTGCCTAGAGTAGAAAGGAATATTAATTAGACTGCTATCACTGTCAGTACTGTAGAGTACAATTAAGGTACAGTAGCTGCAGTTACTATGTTAATTCATGATACAATAGCTGTAGTTATCCAATTAATTTAGAGTACAATAGCTCTAGGTACTCTATACCTTCAGGGTATAATAGCAATAAGTACTCAATTTATGGTATGATAACTGTAAGCAGCTGTTAATCACTGAAATCTCTAAGTAGTCATGATTTAACAAGGTGGTTAAATTTGCTTGTCAGCTTTACCTACTCTTCAGGTGAACTATATAAATTTTCATATATATGTGTAAGTATATATGTTCAGTTTTATTTCAAAATTTCTTGCCAATAGAGAAAAAGCTGGTTTCATTGGAATTTCAACATCAACAACAGGGTATTTTTGTTTGTTTGTTTGAGTGTGTGCGTGTATAGATTTGTATGTTTTGATTTATGTATTCTAATGCATATACATGCATATCTAGACATGCTCATTCATATATATATGATAAATTTCTGATATATATATGATAAAGTTTTACAGATTTTTATAGTTCCAGTGATGGATTGGATCTGTAGTCTTCGAATCAGCTTTCTCCTTTCTAGTTTTGAGAAGCCTAATTTCTCAAGATTGTTATTTAAGCAGTGTGTTACAAATCCCAATAATTACAAGTGTGTGTGTGTGTGTGTATGTGTGTGTATGTATGTATGTATGTATGTATGTATGTATGCATGTATGTATGTATGTCATTATTCAGTTTATTTCAAGATTTCTTGCCAACAGAGAAAGAACCAGTTTCTAACCTAGATCCAAGGTTCCTTCGTATGTATGTATGTATGTATGTATGTATGTATGTATGTATGTATGTATGTATGTATGTATGTATGTATGTATGTGTGTGTTTGTGTATGTATGTAAGTATGTATGCATGTATGTATGTATCTATGTACATATGTGTGTATGTATAAATGTATGTAGATAGCTGTGTGTGTGTGTGTGCATGTCTATGCATGTGAAGAGTGGTGGTGCCTAACTTCATGCCCTCACTTTTTAACATTTTACTCTCTCTCTCTCTCTCTCTCTCTCTCTCTCTCTCTCTCTCTCTCTCTCTCTAACAAGCTATTCAATATTCTCACCAATCATTTCAATTTTGATGCATATAGTTTAAAATAAGTGCACTTAGGTTCACATATGTCTACTTATGCTGCAAAATATAGACAGAATCCATGGGTTAACAGAACTGTAAGTAGCCAACAGATGTGGAGAAAGTTTCATAATTAAACAATTCCTGACAAAAGTAAACAGAGAATGAAAACATAAAAACAAAATATTAAAAAAAAAAGAAAGAAAAATACAGGAAAAAAAAAGAAAGAAAAGGTAAAAGTGAAAAAGCCCCAAACATGACATTTGAAATGTGAAGGTTTAAGTGAGAGGAATGAGTAAACATGCTATGGAGGTGTGTAGTTATTGAGGAGGATGTGTATCTAGGGAGTTGAGGCTGGTGGGTGCCTTGTCCTTCGCATGACATTGAGGAAGCAAATGGAAGTCGTTAGATTCTAGAGTGCAAACTATGTTTAAAGCAGGCAAATCTTGAAGATACTTAAGAGTGAGGACGACAAAAGGTTCACTAATGAAGAGACGTGTTACAATATGTCACAGCAAATAGCACTGATGAGCAATATTTTATCAATGTTGCAAGTCATGTGATAAAGTAAAAATTTTCATACTGTGCAAATCACATCCAGAAACCTTTAACTGAGTGAAAGGAGGAGGAGGTGGAGGAGGAGGAGGAGGAGGAAAATGATTCCTTGGGGAGGTTTTTGTTTTTTTTTGTTGGTTAATTTTGATTGTTTTTTTTTCTTTTGGTTTCTTTTCTTGTCTCTTTGAAATAAAATGTAAACAAATGATTCAGTTAGGATTCCATTGGCTTACGTAAAGTTTTAATACCTTTTACTATAAACACAAATACTTTTATTCATTTACTATAAAGTACAAATAATTGGTAACTGAAAAATCTCTTTCAGTCAATATTTTCCAGGAATTTTGTTTTAATGTTTGATTTTGTTATTTCATTCTTATCTATGTATTTTCATTGCCAGTACCATTTTATAGCTAGTCTTTCTTGTCAACAAGTCTAGAATTGATTTTGATAATTTGCAAAACATACATAATGCCTGAAGCAAGAATTCTTACCGATGGACTCTTTCAATGTTAACTCTCTTAAGTCTACTTCTTGTCTCATGTTATCAACCCACTATTGAGGACAATTATGTCACAAACTATGTTCCCAACCCATGCAAAAGCTCAGTTAAAGTGTTTATATTTAAATTAAAATCTCATTTGAAACCTCGTTATCATAGCTGATAATAATGATTTCTGTAAATTAAGAATATCAGTCACAGAAAATCCAGTCACTACCAGGAATTGATGCCAGTTTTTTGTGATGTAACAGATATTTACAATAATAATAATAATAATAATAATAAAGCTGACCTGATGACAGGTTAGCTTGGGAAGATAAGCAGTTGTGGTCGATGAAAAAGGTAGCAGTAGTACCAATAATTGTTGAAGCCCTGGGAACTGAGCAAAAATCTCAAGAAGTACATGGAACAAATAGGGGCTGCAGTAAGGGTGGAGCACTTGCAGAAAACAGCACTGCTTGGAACTGCTCAAATACTCCGGAAGGTGCTCAAAAACTAAGAGGTGTTACCTTAGTTCACTGGTAGTGAACAACTGACACTGTAGTATACATCACCAACCAGCATTAGAAGCTGTGCGAAGGCAATAATAATAATAATTCTTTCTACTAGAAGCACAAGACTTCAAATTTGAGGAAAGGGATTAAGTCAATTACATCGACCCCAGTGCGTAACTGGTACTTATTTAATCGACCCCGAAAGGATGAAAGACAAAGTCAACCCCAGTGGAATTTGAACTCATAACATAGTGATGGGTGAAATACAGCTAAGCAATTCATCCAGCATACTAACGATTCTGCTAGCTCATCACCTTAATAATAATGATAATGATAATAATAATAATAATAATAATAATAATAATAATAATAATAATATAATAATAATAATAATAATAATAATAATATAATAATAATAATAATAATAATAATAATAATAATAATAATTGCCCTGATGCAATGCCTGTCGCTGGCTCTCATGGCTTCTGATCTTGGCTGATTGGAAGTGTTAGCATGTATATGTTTTGTCTTGCTGTAAAAGATGAACTACAGCAAATATTTTGCTCAATACCACAGATTTGCTTGTCAGTTACTTGACCTTTAGTGGCTAAGGATGTGTGCATCACTAATTATGAACAGGAGCAGTGGGGGAAGCATCATAACTATGTGTTAAGAGGAATTCTTTAGGATTTGAATAATTCACCCCTGGAAACATAGTTGTTTTGTTCATCATCCTTAAACAAACCTTATTCAGGGATCTTTTGAGCAAGATGAGCCACTTGACCCCCAAAAAAATTCTAATTGAGCCCCATCTGCAAGGTCATGTGCTGTTCTCTCCATAGGAAGTCACCATGTCACATATGATTGTGATGCATGCACTTGGTATACCCTTATCAGATGGGTGGTCATGATTGGTATATTGGGCTTCATATATCTGTACCCCAGCATCACTTTGATTGTACGTGCTACTCTCTCAATAATAATAATAGTAGTAGTAATAATAGTAACAATTTCTGATTTAGGCACAAGAGCCAACAGTTTTGGAAGGGGAGGATTAGTTGATAACATCAACCCCAGTACATGACTGGTACTTTATCTTATCAAAGGATAAAATGTAAAGGTAATTTGAGGAATATTTGAACTCAGAACATAAAGAGGCATTTTATCTGACATTCAAATAGTTCTGCAACAATAATGCTAATAATGACAATGATGATGATGATGTCACTGAAGTGAATCAGCTAACACTGGGAATAGATGCCAATCTTTGGTGATGTAACATAGACTGGCAAAAAGCATCAGTGAAGTGAAACTGCTACCATGAAGAACTGATACCAGGTCATGAATATAGCTAAGTGTCAGCTTCCATTTGCTCCACACTGTTTATAATGTTTTCCAAATGAAACGGAATTATGATTCTTTCATAAAATATTGTATTTTTAACCCAAGAGAATCAAATATCAAATCTCTTGAAAATAGTGCATACACTACACCTCCCACCACTCCCACTCCCTTTGTGTTACATGCTTCTTTTTTTTTTCCTCTTCTTCTTCTTCCTTTGTTAGATCCATTTCTGCTTTGAAGATAAATATAAAAATATAGAAATTGCTTGTCTTTCTTCATAATGTTATGTTTGCATGTCCTACTACTGTAACTGCAATATCACCATGAAGCTAACCCTGGTCTTATAAAGATCCTTACAAGGTCACAGTCAATGGACCTGCAACAACTACTGCCAACAACTCCTGTAGTTTCTATTTGAACAAGCGTAAACCTTACATTATAGGAATCATGCACAGATGTCAATTTCGTGAATGATCATACTTGATTCCAAGTGATAGCCATGCATGTTAACTGTGCAACATAATGCAGCGTAACTAACATTTCCTATTGTGCACCTTAATGCATTCTGACAGCTCTGTTGCACCATGCTGTACTATGCATTGTTTTTCAAGAAACATTCCCTTTAAGAATTCTCTCAAAGGAGATACAAACTTACAAAACCTCTATGAGGTCATGCAGTAGATGTAAGAGTTTTGCTCAACAATATTTCACCTGAATTAGGATCGTAGAAAGTTGATTTTAGGATGATTTATAAAACATGCTTGTATGTGGGTCACATAACATGCACTCTACACTGATTGTTGTTATTATTATTATTATTATTATTATTATTATTATTATTATCATTATTATCATCATCATCATTTCTATGTAACCAATGCAGAGAAAAACCAGTTTCCAAAGCTTCTATTTTATCTACATCCATATATATATATATATATATATATATATATATACATCCATATATATATATATATATATATATATATATATATATATATATATATATATATATATATATATATATATACATCCATATATATATATATATATATACATCCATATATATATATATATATATATATACACACATACATACATATGTGTGTATGTGTGTGTGTGTTTCAGTGTGCATGTGTTATATATATGTATGTATGTGTGTGTATATATATATATATATATAAACACATACATGCATCCACAGACATATATACACACACAAAAACATATGTGTGAGCATGTGAAGTAATTTGATAAATATGTATAAAACTTACTATGTTCTGTCTAAAGTTACACGTATGTGGGAGTATCACAAAAATCACAGGGGGATATACCATGTCTTTGAAGAAATACTTGCGTTCTACATTTTCATATGCACTGACATTCCATAGGAGTAGAGGTCACAGACAGTACCTTGTTGTATTTAAGTACCATCAGTATCTACTATGGCTGATTTTGTTTTTGCAGCCCCAGGAGAGATGGGTGCAATGGGCCAATCAACAATGTTGTTGTTTGAATGCAGCTGAGTTCTAATAGATTAGATCTATGATCAAAGGCATTCCAGCCATGACCAACCTCTCTTTATCTAAATAATAAAGTATTCAGAACCATGTCATTCTGGTTACATGTGCCCTTTAACTGTTTTAAGATGGTAGAATGTGATTTGAGAGCGGTTTGGCTGCATCTTAAATGATTATGGAGAGGCCCTCCTTTAAAGTATTAAAATGATCTAGTGATAAGAAATGAGTATGTGTTCAGATTTTGAAAGCTTGAATTTTAACTAATTAGACAATTCCCAAAAGCTATGTACCATCCTTATGATGAGGTTAGTTCAGTATATTGGGGTTATTCAGTTTTAATTAGTAAACCACTTTCCAACTTGTTCTATTGTGTGAAGTCAATATTCTACAGAAAGAAAGGCTTAAGAAACATATTTCTCAGGAAATAATTTGATAAAAATATATATATATTCCATAAATTAAAGTTTGGTAAATATTGTTTATATTTTTCTAAACTATGGACACGTAGCGAACCCAGGTAATGTTAGTTGGTCAAATTTACTTGTTTAACAAAATAGCTTTCACTGAGTTGTTCTAGGAGCCTGTACTAACGATTTCTTCCACAAAATAGGGATAACAGCAGCCCATCAGAGAAATGAACTTTGTGAGGTGAAGTGACTGCTGCAGCAAGTGTTGCCGGCCATTGTCCATGGCAATGCCATCATGGTCATTACCATGGGGCACAGCTGAGAGCTGAGCATCCCACTTGTTCTGGAATATGTGGCCCATTGCCTCATGCCCTTCTATCTTTCACTGCTTTACCCACCACCCATTTCGTTTTCCTTTTCTTTCCTTTCTTACACCTCTTTTTTCTGTTTCTTTGTATTTAAATGTTTTAAATATAAGATGTCCAACAACAGCTGGTTTTACTTCAGGATAAAAAGACTGTATGGTCATTTTTTTTTTATGTATACTCTTCTAGTTTTTCAGATTTGAAGAAAATTTTTACATACTAGCATTTATACAGTAAACTCTTTCTTTGATTCATTAGTCTATATAATTTTCATCAGTAAATTTTGTTCCTTCCAGGAAAGTTATTGAATTATAAACTGAGAGCTCTAACAAAACCTATACCACCCATACAAGCATAGAAACATGTGTCTAGAACATCATACATATTATGTATACTTGCATGTATACATGCATGGGTGTATTTGTAACTGTATTACTATCTGTACGTGTGTGAGTAAATGTATTTCTGTGCGAGTATGTATATGTCTGTGGGTATGTGCATGTATACTGGATACGTATATTAATATTGTACATGGTAGATATTCACAGATCACATCTTTTGGCTCAGGGCTAGTCTAAAGAAAATGAACAGAAAATTATCTAAATATAGAAAAGATTTTTTTTTAAATATCCTCACCAAGAATTCATGAAAGTCAGCAGTACAAAGGAACACAGAAACATGTGAATAATAGTTTTGGGTTAGAATTAGGTACATTACAGCAAGGAAATGGTAGCAGGGAAAGGTCACTAAAAGGGATCAGGATTAGTGATAGGGTAGCTAGAAAGGTTAGGATTTCAGCCTAGGGTTAGGTATACAGACATGGTAGTTAAAAAAAAAGCATTCTCCAAGACTGAGGCATCTGGCTGAGGAAGCAAATGAAAGAGAAAGGAACAATGGTTAAAACACTACCTTTGGAAAGTCTGCGTGGAAAAATACAACACATACCTAGAGAAGAGAGAAACCAGAAGTCGGTGTTGAGGGATGATCATGCAATATTGATGGGGGTCAGCATAATCATCAAGTAGTGACCCCCAAATTTATAGACAACATACACACAGTCTCTCTCTCTCTCTCTCTCTCTCTCTTGCTCCCACACACTCTCTCTCTCTCTCTCTCACACACACATGTTATACATGTATGTATGTTTCATATATGGTGGATGTCTGCTCCTTGCAGAGCTTGACCTCTTCTTATACTTTTAATTGCTCTTTTCTTGAGTGAGGTCTTAAATGACTTTTGAGTCTTGAAAGGTGTTTGAAGAGCTGATCACATATACTGCAGCAACATCTCATTTCAGTGTTAACTCCATTTTCAATTCAGCTATTATAAATGTTCAAGTGATACTTCAATCCTTCATGTGACCTGCAGATTTTTGGATAGGCACTGCACTGGAATACATACATATATAATACATATACATGTGTGTATACATACACACACGCATAAGGTGTGTGTATATGTGTGTTATGCGTGTGTGAGAGTGAGCTTACAAACAATGCATGTTCACACATACACATACTCACATGCATCAAAATACATACTTACAACTGTATACCCAACACACAGAAACACATATATACAACTGATACAAATGCATTTTACACTAAACATACATACTGACATTCATTGATAATTATGCAACACATTGTGAAAATGATATGGAATGAATCATACACACTAACATTTGTCATACACTGACTTACACATGAGTGCACATGCAGTAGTAGCACTGTAAAACCATTAATCATGTCAGTCACATCAAACAGAAACATTTGAAATATCATTCATAAACATCTGAAATATAATCAGTGATGCCAATTTCATCAAACAAACAGTATTACCAATAACTCCCTTATGACAATTTCATATTTCAGCAAACATTTTCAATGAACAGCTTCATCAAACATATTTCATCAAGAAATTTCATGAACCAACTTTATAAAACAGTTTCACCAGACAGATACATCCAAGCAGCTTTACAACAATTCAAATTTATTAATCAATCCCGTCAACATTTGATCAGACAACAATATATGAACAGTCAAATCCAAAAGACATATACTAATTTCCGAAAGATATATACTAACTTCATCAAACAAAATTTAAGACAATTTTACCTGCAATTTTGCCAAACAATGTCACTGACCTCCTTGTTGTCAACTCTAACACGACTCATTCTTATGTAAGTGATTCCATACATCATCCCTACTTCACTGTCCACATACAGATATCATCTACATGCATCTTAAGACATTACACCAAACTACACCACCTTCATGGACAGAGATCTCAAAACATCCTATGTTGGGATTATGACAGTGCAGTATCTTACAACAACACAAAGATACAAAGACAGTGCGTATATATCAAGAAACCAATCCTCTTTAGTCTTGGACAACACACAAGTAAAACTCAAAGTAACGATGAATGCTCAGTCAAACAACTACAATATCCACTGCCCTTTTGAACGGTTCTTCCCTGGCCAAACCACCCAACATGTACAGTTATTTTGCACTTCAACATAACACAACATGCAGCACCCATCTTTCATTCTTTTGTGATACATATTGAAACCTTTTCTCAAGAACTGCATTAATCATTACACTTTAACTTTTCCTTCCAAGAACACCAACTCTCCGTAATCCCTTCTATCACCACCAACGATCTATTTTCTACAAATGTCACTTGACAGATGTTTAAGCTAAATATAAACCATACTGATCTGAGAAGTCAGAAGGTTAGCAAATGAACACAGTCCTTTCCTACAGATGATCAGTAATGGTTGTGAATATAGCCAATTCCTTTAGTTGGTCAGCAAATGTCACGAATACAGACCCTTCTCCAGAAGGTCAGCAAAAGTCATAAACACAGCCTACAAAGGGTCAGCAAAGGTCATGGTCACAACTCCTTTCTCACAACCCCTCCTTTCAGAGGACTAGCAAAAATCTTGAAGAGAGTCTCATTATTGCAAAGATCATGGATACAGACCCTTCTTCCAGAAAGTTAGCAGAAATCATGAAAACAAGCTCTTCCTTTAGAGAGTCAGCAAAGATCATGGACAAAGTTCCTCCCCCCTAATTAAATTATAGAAATGCTAATCATCGAACAAACTTAACAGACAGACCCAATCTCATCCGTTTTATCAATTTGATTACATCTTTTCACCAATAATTTCATCAAGCAACTTCAGTTGGATGAAACCTGTTTCCTCCAAGTTACATCAAGCAATTAACAAGAAAGCTTCTTCGTGATAAAATGCTTCTGTGATTACTCAGTCTGATAGAGATAAAAATCAAATCTTCCTGAAATGATATCTAATTATCTTAAAGAAAGAAGAAAGCACTGTATAATATAGTCCTAGATACACTATACCTCAATAAAAGATGGAATGACCATGGCAAGAATACTGTTAATCATAGGTCTGCTGAATCAGGGCTGATCTTAAAAAGCTAAACAACAACAAAAAGTTACACATTATACAACATCGTTCCAAATACACTATATCAGAATAAAAGACTAGATAGTCACGGATGGATCGACTTTAATCACTGGGCTACTAAATCAGAGCTGATCTGGAGCTAAACAACAACATTAAAAAATGTAACTCTAAATATATTTTATTTCAATAAAAGAGAGAAAGATCATAGTTAAAATTAATCTGATCCTAGGTCAGCTAGGTCAGAGCTAACCTAGTGTTAGACAACTAAATATGAATTATATTTCCAAATAATATAACACACCTCAAATAAGCTGCCATTTTTTTTCGCAAAGACTGTTGTTAAAAATGAAGAGCAAATCTAATTTATCTCCTACAGAGAGCAGTAGTTCAATACAGATTTCTAAAGTATTAGCAGATATAATATAAATCTTCTTTGGATAGAACAACAGTCTATTGTAGCCAACATCTTTCGTGGAAGAAATTAGGCTCAGCTGGGAAGCTTGGTTCCATAGTGCTCCCACTATTTACAGAATTGAACTGTGCAATTATTTAGAGGGGATTTCTAGAAGTATCTTATTTATACAGAGGAGAAAGGGCAGTGTCCATGATCCTTTTTCAGGGCCTGTAAAACTGGTGAAGGAACCTGGCCTGAATGCTTGCAAGGGAGTGAACTCTACTAAAGTCATTCATGAGCCAGGTGGTGGGGTTTTATGCAATTTCTGCTAACTGGCTTGAGTTGACTCAAGGGCATGGTAAAATAGACTTACCCAAGGTGGAATTGAACCTGAACCCATGTAGTTGCAAAGCTAACTTTTTAACAATACAGAGCAAGCAGACTATGAATTGTAACAGTTGTAGTGGAAACGGAAAATGCTAGAGAAATGTTCACACAATATAATTGAGAACAACAACAGCTGGATTATAATACACACATATACAAGTACACAAGTGTGTGTGTGTGTGTGTGTGTGTGTGTGTATGTGTGTGTGTGTGTGTGTGTTTTAGGGGGTTTACTAATTTCATTAAAGTTGTTTTTGTTTTTCCTTGGCAGAATTTAAGCTAGTCATTTATAAAGTGGCACAGTTCTTTGTTTTGAGTTAAAAGAGTTCTTGAGGCTTATGCATATTTGAATTGGTTGGTGGTTGTGCACCACTTAAGAGCACTAATGTGAGTGCTTCGTAACTGTTTAAGTATGTATGTGGCTGCATGTACATTCCATCTGTATATGTGGTTGTGTGCATGACTTAAGTCTAGAAACCTGAGATGGAGAATCCCTGGAATATTTTACAAATTTTCACTCTATGACCAACAGAGTGTATTTGGGGGATGCAAACTAGTTCACCTATCTTTAAGATAATTTGATATTTTGTTTTTTGAAAACTTCGGCAATTCAAAGCTTTTTATGTAAATTGGCTATTACATAACCCAGCCAAAAGGTTTTTCAGGCTGATTTATCAGATTCTGTGGTCTATACATTTTCCCTGTTTCCAAGAAAGGTAATATTTTCCCATGACCAGACATGTTCTTGAGGAATGTCAGAAATAAATGACACTGCTTGTATGACAGAGATACTTGTTTATAACTATCACACAATGTCAATAGACACACACACATATATATACACACATACACATACACACACACATTCTATTTTGGGGAAGGGCATCCAGCCATAAAACATACCAAAGCAGACATTTGGTGCTTGATGTAGTCCTTGGACACATCAAATCCTGCCAATTCATCCAACACATGCTGGTATGGAATATGGACGTTAAATGATGGGGAAGGTGATACAACATGGTTCTTTCGGTTTCCATCTTCCAAATCCACCTACAAGATTTTGATCAAGCTAGGACTGTAGCAGAAGACACTTGCCCAAGGTAACACGCAGCAGGACTGAATTCAGAGCTACATGGTTGGGAAGCAAACATTTACCACACAGCTTCACCTGCATTGTCCAGAAATATTCCCTTCCCCATCGATCTGAATATAAATGCTAAAACTTGCAGGGAAGCTGACCTCTATAACAGTATATGATTTTGTCTTTCAGTCTTGACCAATTATATCATGCCTGTTATGTCTGCATTTGGCAGAAGTTTTGATGGGAATATTCTACCAATGAAATTTTGAGTCGATGTGAATGTCTATAAATATGTACAGACATATGTGCAAGTGTATATACACATATGAATGTATCTGCATATATACATAGACATGTATGCCTGTCTGTCTGTACATAGGTATGCCTGTATGCATGGAGCAATGTCTGTGTGTATATGTAGGAAGCATATATCAATGTATGTGTGTATGCATATATGTATATGGCTACAAATGCATAACTGTATATATATATATATATATATATATATATGGAGGGATGGCTCTATATATATATATATATATATATATATATATATGGAGGGATGGCTCTATATATATATATATATATATATATATATATATATAGGTATATACATACATATTCAATATATACATATGTACATACATACTTACAAAAGCATGTACATACATAATGTCTGCATACATACCTACATATTTACATTATCACACACACACATATATATTCATGTACATACACATATACCTACCCATATATACATTCATACATATGTAAATGCATAAATATATACACCTCTAAGCACAAGTAATCGTGCACATGCAACCCCCCCACACACACACATGTGTATATATATATATATATATACGTACATACACAGATGACATATATGCAGACGCATTCTCATCAAGCAATCTGTTAAATTACCCAAGGTAATGAGAGGACATAAATAGAGGAAATGGAATGGAAGAACACCAACACCACCAGCAATAGTAATAACAACAACAATAGCAACGAAACCAGTAATGGCAACAACAACAAAAGCAACAGCATAACAAAAGCAGTTTAGCAACAACAACGACAACTACTACTACAGTAGAATCTAAGATTACAACAACAAGAACAGAGATGACAATAATACCAGCAGCAACAACAATGTATAACAACAGACTCAATGACACTGTATTTACAGTGTGTGTGTGTGTGTGTGTGTGTGTGTGTGTGCGTGTATGGATGCGTATATGTGTATGTGAGAGAGTGTGTGTGTGTGTATGTTTATGAGAGAGAGAGAGCAGAGGGCTAGTTTAAGTAAGTCCCTGCATCCCTTTCAGTGTTTGACCACTACTGTTGGATTGCTTTTTGTGGGGAGCAGGGTTGGGGCTAAAGTGAGGGTATGACCACATCTCATATGTCCATACATTAAACACTGTCCTTCATTAGAATAGAGTGGCTTACAATCACTGAAGCGAGACATTCAACTGACCAAAACATTATTTCCGAAATGTAGACGTGATAAGAGAAAATATGTATAATGGTTGGGGACATTTGGTGGCAGGACATTGAGGAAAGCTGGACAACTGGATGACCAAAACATCTACTCAGAAAATATAATTAGCTAAGGAATTTTATCAAGGATTTGAGTCAGTTGCAACAAAATCACCTGAGGTGCAGAAAGAGAAAATTTATCAGTTGAAATAGATTAAAATGATTAGTTAGATTAACAAGATTAAAAAGACTGATTACACAGGTTAATGACAGATCAAGAATAATCACTCAGGTTAAGGAGTTATGTCAAGTTAATGAGTAAATAAGATCAGTTATATAAAAACCTGATTGGTCAGTCAAAATGCCAACTCAATGAGTCAAGGTCAGCTTTATAAATTAGATTGGTCAAATGAATGAGATTTTTTGATTAGGTTAATGATATTAATTGTAGATGGTTAATTAAAAGTTGCAGATGCAGTTTAATCAGCTTTGCCATTTCCAGCTATAAAATACCTTATCAGCTATTAGAACCTTCAATTTTAAATATTTAACAACGTGAGTCTTGGAGATTTCTACAACATGATGATATCAGTATTGTTTGGTTAGAAGTAGAGATTGAAAGTTAGAGCTATAAATCATTTTATTCTTTGCCTATTCCTGAGCACATAAGGATTAAGATGGATATACTCTCAGCAAAACTCTAATCACTTTCTTAAAATATTTACCATCTTACAAGAGAGAATATACGCATCAGCAATTAAGAAGATAAAAAGCAGATGATTAATTCTTTTCCACTTTGGTAATAGTTTAGTTCATTTCTATAGTGTTAGTCTTAATTACTAATATGTAATTAAACATCTTATCTACATATTTCTAAATAGAATATCCCAATTATATATTTCTTATTACTAGCCCAAATAATAAATATTTGATTATCCAAATTGATTACATATATCGAAATATAAAGTCCAAATGATAAAATTCTAATTAAACAAAATAATTATATACCTCTAAATATATAATCCAAATGAGGCATCTTTAATTACATACATAAGTTACCTCTGCTCTAGAGACTTACTCAGGAATAGTGAATAGCATGCCTATTACAGCTACTACTACTACACACATACACAGACAGAAATTAACTATACATAATATAGATTGCACCCACTGATCTATTGTCCTCTCCTTGCATCTGCAAATATCTATTACAACAGTTTTGACTCCACTCATTTTACAATACCAGTGAATGTCTTATTCACTGTTTCTTATAAAATGAATGCAACAATTTGTATATGGCTGGCTGTGAGTACACAGCATTGAGAAGGCCCAAGGAGCTGAGTAGCTGAAGGGCTGGTCAGGCTCCATGTCTATTTTGGTATGGTTTCTACTGTTGGATGCCCTTCCTAGCACAAACCACTTTTCAGAATGTATTGTGTGCTTTTACACAGCACCCAGTACACTCTGTACTGGGCATGGGTGATTTTAACATGGCACCAGCACCTACGAACCCACAAGATTAGGGATGCTCAGTTGGTGAGGCTGTATGCAGGGGTAATCATGCTTTTACCTAGCTTGACCTGTCTTTCCAAACCACCAGAAGTCTTAGTCTTGTCATCCCCTCTATGAGTCCCAATGTCTGTAGATCCTTTTTCACCACTTTGTCCCCTGCCTTCCTGGGCCTACCCCTTCAACATGTTCCCTCTACAATTACAGATTGGCACCTCTTGATGCAACTGTCTTCATTCATACACATTATAATTATATACATATATATCATCATCATCATCATCATTTAATGTCCACCTTCCATGCTGGCATGGGTTTTATATATATATATATATCACCTTGATCACCTTGACTGACCAGTCCATCGGGCGTCCATTTGACACCGCTGGTCACAGTACACTGTCCATTCCTCTCTGGATCACGCCTTTCTCATCCACGTGATCCCAATCGCCCTCCTGAAATCGTAACTCCACCATCGTGGAGGCCTTCAGAGTGGTCGTTTCCACTCGAGCGGGTACCACTCGATTACTGCGCAGGTCCACTGATTATCAGTGAGCCGGGCGATGTGTCCAGCCCATCTAAACTTGCTGCGTGCATATATCCCTCACACTGGACTTCTCTCTGATGACCTCGCTACTGATGTTCTCTCTCAACAAGATTCTAAGCATTGATCTCTCCGTGGCTCTTTGAGCCGTAACCAATCTCTGTTCTTCTCTCTTTGTTGTAGCTCATATTTCGCTACCATTCACCATAGCATTAGAGGGGTTTAGCTCTTATTTCTAGCAATGTAGGTGTTTCGTAACACCCCTGTCACATTTAGTGACAATTGTCCTTTTTGGTGAAACATTGCAAACTGCTGTTTATATTAATTTTATACACACACACACATATATATATAACCCCCTTTGCTTGTGAAGACATGTTGGGGCAAGCGAAATCGAAATCGAATTGAACCAGCCAGTATCCCTGGTCTGGTGGTACGTAAAGCACTATCCGACTCGTGGCCGTGGCACGTAAAATACTCCAATGCGACCGTACGACAGGCACCCTTGCCAACCCCCTTTGCTTGTGAAGACATGTTGGGGCAAGCGAAATCGAAATCGAATTGAACAGCCAGGATCCCTGGTCTGGTGGTACGTAAAAAGCACTATCCGACTCGTGGCCGATGCCAGCACCGCCTCGACTGGCTTCCGTGCCGGTGGCACATAAAATACACCAATCTGACCGTGGCCGTTGCCAGCCCCGCCTGGCACCTGTGCAGGTGGCACGTAAAAAGCACCCACTACACTCACGGAGTGGTTGGCGTTAGGAAGGGCATCCAGCTGTAGAAACATTGCCAAATTAGACTGGAGCCTGGTGCAGCCTTCTGGCTTCCCAGAACCCCGGTCGAACCGTCCAACCCATGCTAGCATGGAGAACGGACGTTAAACGACGATGATGATGATGATGATATATATATATATTATCATCGTCGTCACCATTTTCACTATCATCATTTAGCATCCATTGTCCATGCTGGCATGGGTTGGACGGTTTGATTGGGCTGACATGCTGATTTGGCATGGTCTTCTATGGCTGGATGCCCTTCCTAAAACCAATCACTCTGAGAGTGTAATGGGGACTTTTACGTGCCACCAGCACAGGTGCCATTTGCATGACACCATGACTGCAATTTTGCTTGATTTGATGGGTCTTCTTCTCAAGCACAACATAATGCCAAAGATCTTGGTCATTGCCTCTGTTGAGGAACTCAGCCATCCCACCTCCATACAGACAGAGAGAGAAAAGGGGGAGACACAGGCATGAGTGTGTGATTAAATTTGCTTCTCAACTATGTGGCTTCAGGTTCAGTCCCACTGCGTGGCACCTTGGGCAAGTGTCTTCTACTATAGCCTTGGGCTGACCAAAGCCTTGTGAGTGGATTTGGTGGACGGAAACTGAAAGAAGCCTGTCATATATATATATATATATATATATATATATATATATATACATATGCATGTATGTATGTATGATGGGCTTCTTTCAGTTTCATATCTATATATGTGCGTGTGTGTGTATATGTTTGTGTGTCTGTGTTTGTCCCCACCAACATCGCTTGACAACCAATGCTGGTGCATTTACATCCCTGTAACTTAGCAGTTCGACAAAAAGAAATCCAATAGAATAAGTACTAGTCTGACAAAGAATAAGTCCTGGGTTCAATTTGCTTGACTAAAGGCATTGCTCTAGCAAGGCAGCAGTCAAAATGACCGGAACAAGCAAAAAGAAGAATAAAAACTGTACGAAACTACACACACACACACGTCTATAAATGATTGGATGTATGAATGAGTGCGTGCATGTGTATGTGTGTGTGCGCGCATCTTTTGTATTAGTGTTATTGTGAATGTTTACATTCTCTGGAGCAGGAGAGAAAATGGAAAAAGCAAAACTCCAAACAGTGAAGTCTGCAGGTAATTCTCTGTCAACAAATTGTCCACTGGGTTTGCATTTTCAAAAGGCACGTGAAATAAAGAATACCTTACTGGAAAAACAGGTAAGGCTGCAAAACAATGCATCATGGCCTTTTATGTTTACGATGTATTTGCATGTATTCACCTAACCCATGTTGGCATTGAAAAGCAAGAATAAAATGAACAAATATGTATATATGTATATATTTATATATATATATACATATATATACACACATGTTCTCTCTCTCTCACTTCCTCCTCACCCACCTCACCCTCTTATACTATCTTGTTCCTCCTCACTACTACGAAACTCTATAAAATGACCAAATTCCCCACAAAGGAATTGATTTGATTTGAAAACCCCACTGGAATGGGAGAAAGCGGTAATAATCCGAATGATATGATATATATATGTAAAAAATGTAATATATAAATAAATATCTATAAATATGAACCATCCGATCTTCTGATTACCTCATTTCTTCTAATATATAATACCTGTACATCATCTCCAAACCTTCCAATATATATATATATATATATATATATATTATATATATATATCGAGAGAGAGACAGAGAGACAGGCAGATATGAGAGTGTGCAAATGAAAAGTTCCTGGCTTTAAAGGTATCAACAAAAGCCTGGTTGGAGGCCCAACCTTCCGAGTTCTTTTGCAGGGCTCAGAAAAACTGAAGGACTGCTGCTGTAAGTGTGTGAATCTGAGAGCGGAATATGTTGAATAAAATCATAACTAACTATACTGAAAAATCAGAAAAAATTTCAATACATGTGTATATTTAGGGAAACCACTAGGTGGATAACCATATGCTAGAAGAAGGTCACATATGATCTAACTATAAAGAAAAAACTGAAAGTGGAATGATCGTACTAAGGAGTTCTACGTAAGTAATTTATTCGTTAATCGACGAAACCGGTATATGATTAATTCTTGATTTTTATTTAATTTTCATCTGTCTTGCCCGATTATGTTCGGGGGTTTGCTGAATTTTCTCTGGAGAACACTTTTTCTTTGTAGTTAGATCGTATGTGATCTTCTAGCGTATGGTTATCCACCTAGTGGTTTCCCTAAATACACACACACACACATATATATATATATATATATATATATATATATATATATATATACACACACACATCAATGCCAGGGCTGCCTGACTGGCTCCCATGCCAGTGGCATGTAAAAAGCACCATCCAAATGTGGCTGATACCAGCGCCCTCTGACTGACTCCCGTGCACATAAAAAGCACCATCCTAACATAATCAATGCCAGGGCCGCCTGAATATCTCCTGTGCCAGTGGCACATAAAAAGCACCCAGTCACTCTTTGAGTGGTTGGCATTAGGAAGGGCATCCAGCTGTAGAAACATTGCCAGATCAGACTGGAGCCTGTACAGCTGCTGGTTTTACAGACCTCAGTCAAACCATTCAACCCATATCAGCATGGAAAACGGACATTAAACAATGATGATAATGATATATGTATGTATGTATCTATGAATGTATAGATAGATATGCATATATATATATATATATATATATACGTACACATATTCATACACAAACACACACACACACATATATGTCTTTGTATCTACACACATGTATATATGAGTGGATGGGGGTGCATGCAATTTGCATGTATACTCAGATCATGTGACGCTGCTGTCAATAGCCATTCATGTCAACATGTGTACACTGTTGTAGCTAATTCCCCACTCCTCTTCCGCCATCCACCACCTCTGACAAGTATGTAAACAAAACTGCGTGTGTATGTGTACAGGTGTACATGCATGTATGAGCCTGCATGTATGTGTGCATAAACACCATCACATTCACTGATGCATATGTAACTACATACATGTGCGTGTGTGTGTATGTGTGTTTGTAGTCACTTTTTTCCCAGTTAGTGTCTGAGAGTATGTGTGTGTGTGTGTGTTTTATACAGGGTGGGTAGGGCACTTGAAAGTCCCTTCTCCCCCCCCCCGCTTCTGACCCTGATTATCACCATACATACACTGTCCCTATTGTGTGTTTTAAGAATGGCCTATATCAACAACTGGTTGAGAGGGAGAAAGACAGGCAAGGTGGATGCAGTGGCCACTGGAGACACATGCATACACACACGCACATGTACACACACACACATGCACATAAAGAGAAAGAGAGGGAGGGAAAGGGAGAAGATTAGAAGAGGTGAGAGGTGGTTGTGAAAGAGAGGAGAAGAGACAAATATATGAATGATTCTGCTTGGTCAGTTCTGAGTTACCTAGCAACAACAGTTAAAGATATGATGATTGTGGTGGTAGTGGAGGTGGTGGTGGTGGTGGGTAGAAGTGATGGGTGAGAGTTGGTAAAGTGTGTTGGTAGGGAAGTGGTGGAGATAGATGGGGGTGGAGAGATATGAGGCAGAGGAGGTGAGACAGAGGTGAGGTAGCGAGGGGCAATGAATGACAATTGATGAATAAAAGAGGCTGTAGAAATAAACTTGTTTCAATAACAAAACAAATAAAATGTAGTAGGTTGGTGTAGCAGTGTAGTGGCTGGCATGCCCCACCTCTGTACTAAAGGTGACATACAAATACTGCTAGGTATTTGGAGGGGGTGGATTTTCCATTTTTATGCATTTTGTATTAATTACTTCCAGAAGAGTTACACTATTCATAGCTTTTTCAAGCCCGCTGATGTAGGTGTGGTAAGCAATTTCACTTTGCAGCTACATGGTTTCAAGTTCAATTCCACCATTTGGCACTTTGTTCAAAAGTCTTTTGTTCAAGGCTTGTGAGTAGAATTTGATAGACAAACCTGTGTAAAAGTCTGATAGAGGCACTGTTCTTATTATGTATGGGTGGTACCCTCAATCCATCTCTTGATTTAATGCTACCATCTGGTGTACCCTAGGGTACTTTCAGCAGAGTCCATGACTAATATTATTCTAATTCTTCCAGCAAGAACAACAGACAATTTCAGGTAAGCATACTAAAGAGTACAGCTTGCTAAGGAGGTCTAATAACACCAAATCATGTTTGGAGTTATCTCCCATATTTACTGTAATAAGGGTTTCTAATGTTGGCACAAGGCCTGCAGTTTTGCAGGAAGGCTTTAACCCTTTAGCATTCAGATCAATCTGTCAAATGTAATGCTTATTTATTCACATTGTTTTGAATTAATCATGCATTATCTTGTAGCTTCAAAATTTCGATAATGTGATTGTTATTTTAAGAATAACGATGTAGGGTAGGTGTGACAGGCTGGATTAGACCAGTTTGAACTTAGAATAGGTAGAATAATATGGCCAAATATGGCTGGTTTGAATGCTAAAGGGTTGATCAATAACACTGACACCACTACTTGACCAGTACTTAATTCTATGGACTCTGGAGAGATAAAAGCTAATGTTGATTGCACCAGGATTTGAACTCAGCCAGACCACATGATTGTGGAGGTACACGGCTTGATGGTTAGGGTGCTGGACTCATGATCATAAGGTTGTGGTTTTGATTCCTGGACCAGGAAATGTATTGTACTCTTGAGCAAAACACTTCATTTCACATTGTTCAAGTTCACACAAACAGCAAAAATTTTGTGATAATCTGGGGTCTTATCCAGGAAGATATATATATACACCACAGAATCCAAGAAACCAACCTTATTGATTGGAAAGGACTTCTGATTCTTTTTTTTTTTTTTTTAGTGCCACATGATTATTTGTTTAGTACTTTTAATTTTTACTACCTCAAATATGTTAACGCTAACTTCTTTATTGTAAAAGAGGGATAGTTATTGATGTCTAATTTGTGATGTTGAAGTTGTTTACTATGTAGCAACAGCAGCAGTAGTAGTTGTTGTTGTTTCTGCCCCTCTATGCCCAGTCCAATCTCTCCAGAACATTGGTCCACTGGAATCTCTTCCCTGCAGGTGCTGACTCACAACAGTTTAAAAGGCACATTAAGGGCATCAAGCTAACAAAACACAGAGGGCTGCAAATATCATGGGTACTGCTCCTTTCTCCCTTTCCCCAAAAGGAAAATATGAGAGTATCCAAACGGAATGATCTCTGACCATGATAGAGGAAAGAAGCCCCTTAAAGTGAAATAATATACTATATATGAAATAATTATTGTGATGTCAGATTGTTTGGTTCTCAACATTGTCATCGTTTAATGTCCACCTTCCATGCTGGCATGGTTTGGATGGTTTGGCCGGGGCCAGTCAGACAGAAGATAACACCAGGCTACTGTGCTTCGTTTTATATCAATATATTGTGAACACTTTGTCTTTTGAAATCTCTGAATCATGTGACATCTTAAAATGCTGAGAAATGACTAATGTTTTGTTGAGTTGTTCATCAAATCTTTAGTTTGGAGCTGATGTATGATTTATGACTAGTGAGATATGTATTTATGATGGATTAGGTATATTTATGGCATGGGTGAGGTAATTATGATGTATGATGGATACATATTATGTGAAGTGAATTTATGATGTGTGAAATGAATTTATCATGTATATGAAGTATATTTATGATGTGTGGCATATGTACAGGTGTAAGGTATATTTATCAACTGCGCAAGGTAATTAAAATGAGTGAAGTAAACTATTTGTAGTAAGTGAGGGTTATTTATGATACAATGGACAAGTAGGAGTTAAGGTATTCCATGTTGAGAAACAATATTGGACTGAATTGTATTGCATCTGTCCCAGTTTGACAAAATGGTACTGTCTTGTTATTTTTTCACAGGTAAGCCCTATACTCCAAGTAGAGGACCATTCCACTTCTGCTTCCAGATAGGTACTATAATATGTAATGTGTTCTTCCTTTTAAATATAGCTGGGTGCTATCTGAAGGAGATTTGGCTGTTTTTCCTAACATAGAAGATCTCTCATTGATTCATCTTGTTTTACCTACTATTTTTTACTTGTTTCAGTCATTGGACTGTGGCCATCCTGGGGCACCACCTTGAAGAACTTTTAGGTGAATAAATCAACCACAGTATTTAGTTTTTTAAGTCTAGTAATTATTCAATCCATCACTTTTGCCAAACTCCTAAGTCACAGGAACATAAACACACCAACATTGGTTGTCAAGTAGTGGTGGAGGACAGAGACACAAAGACATGCACACATGCACACACACACACACACACACACACACACACACACACACACACACACACACACACGATGGGCTTCTTTCAGTTTCTGTCTAGCAAATCCACTCACAAAGTTTTGGTCAGCCCGAGGCGATAGTAGAAGACAAATGCCCAAGGTGTGACACTGAAACTGAGCCTGTATCCATGTGGTTTGGAAGCAACATTCTTACCACACTCGGTGTAGATTCCAACAGTCTGGCTAAAATCTCAGAACTTAAGTAATTAACAATGTATTGTGCACCAGGTAATATTTTACAAAGAAATGGGATAGACCCCAGTGTTCAACTGATACTTATTTTATCAGCAAGGTCGATCTCAGTGGAATTTGAACTCAGAACATAAAGACAGACAAAATGCCACTAAACATTTTGTCTGGCATGCTAATGATTCTGCTAGCTCACCAGGCACATGTGCTGGTGGCATGTGAAAAACAACATTTGAGAGTGGTCGTTGCCAGTGCTGCCGGACTGGCTCCCATGCAGGTAGCACATAAAAACACCTTTTGAGCATGATCGTTGCCAGAACTGCCTGACTGGCATATAAAAGCCCACTACACTCTCAGAGTGTAGAGGGTGCTTTTAGGAAGGGCACCCAGCTGTAGAAATTTTGCCAAATCAGACTGGAGCCTGATGCAGCCTCTGGCTCGCCAGTCCTCAGTCGAACTGTCCAACCCATGCCAGCATGATGATGAATAATCTTTTCTACTCTAGGCCTGAAATTTTGGGAGAGGGGGCCAGTCGATTAGATCGACTCCAGTATGCAACTGATACTTAATTTATCAACTCCAAAAGGATGAAAAGCAAAGTCAACCTCAGTGGAATTTGAACTCAGAACATGATGACAGATGAAATGCCACTAAGCATTTTGTCCAGCATGCTAATGATTCTGCCAGCTTGCCACCTTAATAATAATAATAATAGTAATAATAGTAGTAGTAGTAGTAGTAGTAGTAGTAGTAATAATAATAATAATAATAATAATAATAATAATAATAATAATAATAATAATAATAATAAATGTAATAAATGTAATAAAGAAGTACAAAAGACCATTTTAACTGGTACTTCACGCACTTTGAGAAGAACCTTGTTGCTGTAAGAATGATAACCTTCCATATAAATAATCATTTTTCCCATACAACTTTATTTGATTTTGTAAATGAACAAATCTGGTGTGTTTATCTTAGTAGCCTACCAATGTATACAGTGAGTTTCTTTGCCTTAGGCATTGGGGAAGACGTTTAGAAAGAAATGGAAACTAAAACTGAAAGAGGACAAACTAATAATAATAACAACAACAACAACACTGGGCAAATGTCTTCTACTACAGCCTGAAATTGAACCAAGCCTTGAGAGTTAATGTAGGGGAAGCAAGACCTTTACAGATGCCATCTGAGACTGTACTTGTTTTGGGATAGGAGATACAATACAGCACCAAATTTAATACCGCCACCTGGTTCCTTCAGAGCTTTTAGGAAAGACCACTGTGTTCCAGCCATTCAGACTGTCAGATCATCCTTGGCCTGTCTCTTTCATAAGAGACTTCACACCACTTAATTATAACATTTCTAAAGTAAACTTCTTCCAGTTCCATTCTATACTCTTCTCTTTCACCACATTCAGTCTACGCCCTAGTCACCTCTTCAAATATTTACATTTATACACAAGATACGCTTTATATATGAAGAACCAAACCAAGGAGTGTATATATTCCCACATATATGCCTGCTTGCCTGCCACACATACACAAAAATATGTATGCATATTTATTCATATATATATATACATATATATATATATATTTAGATAACGATAGTTATGGCTAGTCTATGGGATTACCCAAGGTTTCACATCCGTAATGTGTATGTGTGTGTGCATGTGTATGTATGAATGTATGCATATAGTCAGACATTTTCTTTGTTTATATAGTCTCAAATAAACACTCAATGAAGCATATATATCATCATCATCATCATCATTTAACATCCTTTTCTCCATGTTAGTTCTATGTCTGCTTTGATATGGTTTCTACAGCTGGATACCCTTCCCAACATATATGTGTGTGTGTGTCTAATATAAATGTATGCATGTATGTATGTATGTGTATATATATATATATATATATATATATATATATATATATATATAATAGATATATATATATATATATATATACACATATATATATACACATATACATATACATATATATAGATATATATAGATAGATAGAGAGATAGATAGATAGACAGACACATACATGTATACATATATACATACATACATACACATGCACACAAACACTCAAACACATAAAACATATTCATATATAATATATTTATATATGATATACTGATGTATATTAGTGTAAACATCGGCAAGAAAACCAATAGCCAACACTTTCAGATAAATACCACACTGGATGGAATTTATTCTGGCGCACTTACACACCCAATCCCTTATCACTCTTCAGATCAGAAATACAGTGAGCCAGTAATGGGAGCTTTGATAATGTGTAACCAATGATACAATTGTCCGCAATGTGTGATATCAAATAATTTATACATAAACACAACACATACATACATCCATACATATGTGTCTCTGTGTCAGTGTATGTGCTTGAGTATATGTATATACATACATATATATATATATATATATTATATATATATATATATAAACACACACACAACTGAAACAATATTAAGTATATATATATATATATATGATCAGCCAATACATAGATTCAAATGTATATACACACAAACACAGATGCACCCATGCATATACACAACTAAACACTACACTATATGTAGACTAACATATAGAATATATATACATATAACACTAAGATATATATATATTATATATAGACAAACATACATTATATATGTATATATAATTATACATGAACACTAAAGTATATATATATATATATATATATATATATATATATATATATATATAATATATATATATATATATATAAAATGAACATCACATGTAGTTTTGAAATAAGAAGGGTACTAAAAAAACCATCTGATACTGGTACGTACACGTAAGGATAGAGGAGGTAACGCTGGACAGATAGTGATGTTGGACACGGGTACATCAGGGGTAATACTGGATATATAGTGAGATAACACTGGGTATAGTAGAGATGCACGTATATACCAAGGTAACAATAGATTCATAGAGTATCGCACAGGATTATAGTTGAGTAACACTGGACATAAAGAAGTATAGGCATATAGGGTATTGGTGGGGTAACACAAGGGACATTGTGGTATTAATGTGGAGACATTTGGTGGTGTTAAGGCACAAGAGTATACTGGGATAACACCGGGAACATAATGAAACTGATGTGGGAACACAGGGTTATGGTGGAGTAACAATGGACATATAGTGCTGTGGGACATAGAGATATAGTGTGTGTAATGCAGTACATATAGTGGAGTGGGGACACATATATATAGTAGGGTAATTCTGGACATATAAAGGTGTGAGGCATAGAGATATAGTTGAGGTAACACAGGACGTATAGTGAAGTGGGGACACATGTATATATATAGTAACGTAACTCTGGACATATAAAGGTGTGGGGCATACAAATATAGTGGGGTAACACAAGACATATCGTGGAGTGGGGACGCATATACATAATAGGGTAACTCTGGACATATAAAGATGTGGGACATAGAGATATAGTGGGGTAACACAGGACATATAGTGGAATGGGTACAATATATATAGTAGGTTAACTCTGGATATATAAAAATGTGGGACATAGAGATATAGTGGGGGTAACACAGGACATATAGTGGAGTGGGGACACATATATATATATATATATATATATATATATATATATACAGTAGGGTAACTTTGGACATATAAAGGTGTGGGACATAGAGATATAGTGGGATAACACAGGACATGTAGAGGTGTGGGACATAAAGATATAATGGGGTTAACACAGGACATACAGTGGGGTGGGGGAACATATATATATATATATATGTGGGACATAAAGACATAGTGGGGTAACACAGAGTAGGAGGGTAATTTTGGATATGTAGGGGTGTGATACACAGTGGTGATAGTGGTGTGGACATACACACACACACATATATATATATATGTGTGTGTGTGTGTGTGGTAGAATAACTTTGGACATATAGAGGTGTGGTACAGAGATATAGAGGGGTAACACAGGACATATAGTGGAGTGGGGACACGGATATATATATATAGTGGGGTAACTTTAGACATATAGAGATGTGGGACATGGAGATATAGTGGGGATAACACAGAACATACAGTAGAGTGGATACACATATATATAGTTGTGTAACTTTGGACACACAGAGGTGTGGACATGAATGTAATGAGGTGTGGAGTATTGCTGACAGAAAGAAGTATGGACATACAAGTATATGGAGAGTAGTATGAGGATGCATTAGACATATTGTAGTCTGTTGATATAGGGATATAGTAGGCTAACACTGGACATATAGTGGTGTGAGGATATAAGAATATTGTAAGGTAAATGCTGGACATACAGACATAATATGTAGGGCACAGGGAGTGAGGTAAAACTGAACATAGAGATGTGGGACGATACAGCAGAGTAGTACTGGACATATAATAAGGGTTATGGAACACAAGGGTACACTGGGTTAACACTGGGCATATGGAAGTATTGTCGTGGGGGGGCTATTGAGATATAAGGGAGTAATACTGGACATAGAGAGGAGTAGGAACAAGGGACATGGGATAACACTTGACATATACAGGTGTGGGTGCATGGAACACATGGATAGACAAATTAGCATGGAAAACAGATAGACATGTAAAAGGAGACAACAGACAAACACACAGACAGACAGATATGGTGGGGAGAGACAATGATACATGGAGTCGGGGAGTAACAGACAGACAGGGAATGGACAGTGAAGAGAGGCAAAATAAATGACTTACCACCGTCTAGTGAAATGTAGTTGGCGCAATAATTTCCAGACTGGTTGTCCATCCTGCATAACAGAGAATACAGAGGTCAAGTGATGTCAAGAAAAGTGAGTTATAGGAATATAGGTATTAGACACATACATGAATGCACACATACATATGATGACGATGACAATGATGATGATGATGGTAACAATAAAAATAATAATAATAATAACAAAAATGGTTTCAAATTTTGCTACAAGGGCAGCAATTTGGGGGAGGGGATGAGTCAGTTATAGCAACCCCAGTGTTTAACTGGTACTTATTTTACTGACCCCGAAAGGATGAAAGGCAAAGTTGACCTCAGCAGAATTTTAACTCAGTTCAAAGCGACAGGCAAAATACCACTAAGCATTTCATCCAGTGTACCTAACAACTCTGCCAGCTCACCACCTTAATAATAACAATAATAATAATATGATAACTTCCATTACCTAGGTGACCAAGTCAGTAGCGGAGGAGGGTGTGCTGAAAGTGTAGCTGCTAGAATAAAAATAGCTTGGGCAAAGTTCAGAGAGCTCTTACTTCTGCTGGTGACAAAGGGCCTCTCACTCAGAGTAAAAGGTAGACTGTATGATGCTTGTGTACGAACAGCCATACTACATGGCAGTGAAACATGGGCTTACACATGTCCTTGCGAGGACATGTGTAAGCTCACAAGGAATGAAGCCCGTATGATCCAATGGATGTGTAATGTCAGTGTGCATACTCGACAGAGTGTAAGTACCTTGAGAGAAAAGTTGGACCTAAGAAGCATCAGATGTGGTGTGCAAGAGAGACGACTGCGCTGGTATGGTCATGTGGCAAGAATGGATGAGGAGAACTGTGTGAAAAAGAGCCACACACTAGCGGTTGAGGGAACCTGTGGAAGAGGTAGACCCAAGAAGACCTGGGATGAAGTGGTGAAGCACGACCTTCGAAATTTAGGCCTCACCAAGGAAATGACTAGTGACCAAGACTTTTGGAAATATGCTGTGCTAGAGAAGACCCAGCAAGCCAAATGAGACCATAACCCGTGGCCTATTCCAGGAGCATAACCAGCTCACTTATGTGTACCTTTTCCTTCTTTGGACGCTAAACTCTGCTTGCGAAGACCTGTTGACGCAAGTGAAATCAAAATCAAATTCGATGACTGGCATCCGTGCTAGCGGGGTGCAAAGAGCACCATACGAGTGTGATCGTTGACAGAGCGGCTAACAGGCTTCCATGCCAGTGACACATAAAAGGCACCATTCAAGTGTGATCATTACCAGCATCGACTTACTGGCACTTGTGCCCGTGCTAGTAGGGTGCCAAGAGCACCATCTGAGCATGATCGTTGCCAGAGAGGCTAACTGGCTTCCGTGCCGGTGGTACGTAAAAGGGCACCATTTGAGCGTGATCATTACCAGCATCACCCCACTGGCACCTGTGTCAGTGGCATGTGTAAAAAGATTCAAGCAAGCTCATTGCCAGTACACTCTTGGAGTGGTTGGCGTTAGGCAGGGCATCCAGCTGTAGAAACTGCCAGATCAAGATTGGAGCCTGGTGCAGCCATCTGGTTCAGCAGCCCTCAGTCAAAATCGTCCAACCCATGCTAGCATGGAAAATGGATGTTAAACAATAATGATGAATAAAAACTGGGCATGATGGTAAGATGGTGTGATGGCAGTTGCTATGGCATTGAGGTACATCTGGCCATAACAATAATAATAATAATAATTCTCCTTTCTAGTATAGGTACAAGAGCCAAAATTTTATGGGACAGAGATAATCAATTTCATCACCCCCAGCACTCAACTGGTACACATTCTATCAACCTCGAAAGGATGGAGGGCAAAGTTGACCTCAGCAGTATTTGAACGCAGAAAAAAATAACAAAAAAAAACACAATAGGCACAAGGCCTGAAACTTTGGGGGAAGGGGATAGTCAATTACATCGACCCCCCCCCAGTACTCAACTGGTACTTATTTTAATGACCCAGAAAGGATGAATGGCAAAGTTTACTTTGACAGAATTTGAATTTAGGACATAAACACAGACAAAATTCCACAAAGCATTTTGTCCAGCATACTAATGATTCTGCCTTAGCCTCACACCAAAATATTGCAATGAACCACAGCTGGGGCATGCGCCCCCAACTTAAGCGACACAGTTCTAATAATTCTGATAAATGATGATGATAATGATGATGATGACGACAATATATATGTATATAAATATTAACGTTTGTTTTATATGACAAGTTATATATAAAAACAATTTAACCTCAAACTGAAAAACAACTCAGAGTAAATGTTTATTAAACTTTTACAATAAGAGGGGTGCCAGTAACTTCAAAGTTTCAGCCAGCTAACCCTCTTCAGACTGTACTACACACGAGTTCCTTCTGACTTTATATAGTCTTTGGCAAGTTGATTTTTTTTTTCATTTTTCGAGTAGGTGGAACAATGTGAAAAAGTAATTAGGCTTTGCGTATGTACACTTAGGAAGTAGATGTTTGGGACAGGAGGAAAGTATGTTTGTAAGGTGTGTGTTGATAGAAAGATATTGTTGAAAGATTTTGTTTGGTTTGAAGGGGAAGTTGTGTTATCGCCTAGACACACACACACACATGTAAATACACAGTAACTAATTTTTAGTAAACTACTTAAGTTTCATGCATGGAGGTAGATATCAGATTTGGATAATATCAAAATGGCAATAGCTTGATCTAGGATAATCCAGATATCTCCCTTCTAGTATGAAACTCGAATGCTTTACTTTCTTGAAACTTTCAACAAACAAATAGTACAATATGTAAAATGCATGTCCTGTTATTTGCATTTGTATTTGTAAACCATTTCTCCGTTTTTTTTTCCGTCCTTGTTTCGTATACATTCGCTGCTTTCTTCCAAGGAATCTAATACACTAAGCTTAGTTTTTTCTTGGAGCTGGCCAAATTGGAGAAATCTTGAGTATAAGAAGCCAAAATTGCAAAGATAATCTGGAAATCAACTGAGGAAAGAAAACTTTGAATGACCCGTCCGTGTTTTTTCTTGTCCATCTTTTGTATCATCTGTCTGGTTTTTGTCCCATTTTGGTATTCCTTGATATATATATATATATATATATATATATATATATATATAATATATATATATATATATATATATATATATACACATATACATATATACACACATATATATATACATATACATATATATATATATATATATATATATATATATATATATATATATATATACATATATGTGTGCGTGTGTATGGCATGAGTCGCAATTCGTTGAAGTAGATTTTCTATAGCAGAATGCTCTTCTTGCTGCCAGCCCTCGCATAGCTGGCAGAAACGTTAGCATGCCAGGCAAAATGCATAGCCATATTTCGTCTGTCGTTACGTTCCGAGTTCAAATTCCGCAGAGGTCAACTTTGCCTTTCATCCTTTCGGGGTCAATAAATTAAGTACCAGTTATGCACTGGGGTCGATGTAATCAACTTAATTCCTTTGTCTGTCCTTGTTTGTCACCTCTGTGTTTAGCCCCTTGTGGGTAGTAAAGAAATAAATATTTTTCCATGACTGGACACATTTCCTTAGTAGATTGGAAGTGAAGTCCACCACTTGTATGACGGTGACATTCATTTGCAACTATCATATATACACATATACCCACATACATACATTCATACATATATATATATATAATCATCATCATCATCTAACGTCAGCTTTCCATGCTGGCATGGGTTGGACGATTTCACTGAGGACTGGCAAACCAGATGGCTGCACCAGGCTCCAATCTGATCAGGCAGAGTTTCTACAGCTGGATGCTCTTCCTAACACCAACCACTCTGAGAGTGTAGTGGGTGCTTTTACGTGCCACCAGCATAAGGGCCAGTCTAGCAGTACTGGCAACAGCCACGCTCAAAATGGTGTCTTTTTATTAGATATTGTGTGTGTGTGTTGAGAGTGAGTATTTAAAGATGTATATATGGACATATGAGCATGTATATAATAATAATCATAATAATAATTCTTTCTACTATAGACACATGGCCTAAAATTTCAGGGGTGGGGACTACTCAATTACATCGACCCAAGTGCTCAACTGGTACGTATTTCATCAACTCCAAAATGATTAAAGGCAAAGTCAGCCTCAGCGGAATTTGAACTTTGAATGTAAGGACAGACGAAATGCTGCTAAGCATTTTGCATGGTGTGCTAACAATTCTAGAAGCCCACCACTTTAATGATAATAATAATAATGATAATAACGATAATAATTATAATCCTTTCTACTATAGGCACAAGGCCTGAAATTTTGGGGTGTGGGTTAAGGTGATTACATCAACCCCAGAACTCCACTGGTACTTAACTTATCAACTCCAAAAGGATGAAAAGCAAAGTCGACCTCAGCGGAATTTGAACTCAGAATGTAGAGAGAGACAAAATACCGCTAAGCATTTCACCCAGCATGCTAACAATTCTGCCAGCTCACCACCATAATAATAATAATAATAATAAGGTGCAGGAGTGACTGTGTGGTAAGTAGCTTGCTAACCAACCACATGGTTCCGGGTTCAGTCCCACTGTGTGGCATCGTGGGCAAGTGTCTTCTGCTATAGCCCCAGGCCTACCAATGCCTTGTGAGTGGATTTGGTAGATGGAAACTGAAAGAAGCCTGTCGTATATATGTATATATATATATATATGTATGTGTGTATGTTTGTGTGTCTGTGTTTGTTCCCCTAGCATTGCTTGAGAACTGATGCTGGTGTGTTTACGTCCCCGTCACTTAGTGGTTCGGCAAAAAGAGACCGATAGAATAAGTACTGGGCTTACAAAGAATAAGTCCCGGGGTCGATTTGCTCGACTAAAAGGCGGTGCTCCAGCATGGCCGCAGTCAAATGACTGAAACAAGTAAAAGTGTAAAGAGAGAGAGAATAATAATAATAATAATAATAATAATAATAATAAATTTAATGTGCTTATTATATACTGTGCCCAGGTGCACTGCAGTTCATGGGCGAAGGGTAAAAAAGGGGACAGGCAGCAGTAATAAGTGAAGTAAAGGAAGAACGATATGATAACCAAAATTGCATGCATAGCAGGCAGGATAAAACACATCAAGAAAGACAAAATGTATGTGCATAGAGCTGTGTGTATATAGATATCTGTGCATTTATGCACTGTGTGTGTATGAGTTTCACTCTATAAAAATCTGTCTATGGGAATGTAATATGCAGTGGCAGTATATATTTATATTCAGATGGGAGGTACACACACACATGTGCACACATATACACATGCATTCACAAACATACATGTGCACACACATATGCACATTTGTACATGCACATGTATACACACACACACACACACACACATATATATATATATATATATATATACACACATATATATGCCCACATGCATACACATGTATGCATGCACACACGTACCCCATCCCTGCAGATGCATAACCACATGACGAGAGTTATACACACCCATAGGTATACAGATAGGTGCACATATACACATATACAAGGAAATACACACAGAGCTATAGATGTTCACGCACACACACACGTGTACATGTGTGTGTGTGTGTGTGTGTGTGTGTGTGTGTGTGTATCTATATATATAAGTTTGCATGTATGTACGGCTATGCATATACATGTATCTATACTTTCATATGTGCATATAGATAAATATTTATACATGCGTGCAGGAATGCATATATATATATATTATATATATATATATATATGCATGTATGTATGTATGCATGTATGCACATGTGTACATATATGTAAGTGTGCATGTATGCTTACATGTATATAACTAGGTGTGTATGCATATGCACATATATGTATTTGAACAAGCATGCACCCAAGTATTCATATATATATAAATATATATATATATATATATATATATATATATAAACGATGATGATGATGATATATATAAATACACTCCTATCTGTATGCATATATTTATGTTCACATATGTATGCATGTATCGATATGCATACATTCATAAATATATATTCATATATTTGTGTGTGTGTGTGTGTGTGTGTGTGTGTGTGAGTGTATGTGTGTGCAATCCAAACCGTTGTGACCCCACCACTACCAACCTCCACTGTTCTGTTCCAAAATATAGAATTGGTTGGTTATGTCTGTCACTCTGAGTCATATATCAACAATGAAGTACGGGGAGGAAAGGGAGGAGGAATACACTCTCTCCCCCTCTCTTTTCATGTCACCCTCCACTAGCTTTGATCTGTCTCGCTCTCCCCTTTTCTCTCTCTCTCTCTCTCTCTCTCTCACATCCCACTCACTCCTCCTCCCCCCTCTCATACATTTTAATCACCACTTTTGCTGCCACTGACTAAAATCTCTTTAATTACATCACTTGTCAATCTGCTTGCCCACCCCCCACCCTACCCAACCCCATCATTTCAACTTTGTTGCCTTCATTGCACTCACTCCACCTCCCCTGAAACCCACCCTTAACCACTACCATCACCATCATCATCATCATCATTGCCATCATCCTCTGCTTTATCATCGTCGTCATTGTCACTGTCCTCAACATCAAAATCACCAAGCTTATCACGACCATTATACCATCACTTGCCGTTCCATTTAGAAATAGCAGTGAGATTTCCCTCATAATTCCATCCAATCATCAGAAGGGAAAAAAAATAGTGGAGGAATGCACACTGGTTAAAGATGTCGATGCAGATACCCTAAATACTTCAGAGAGAACAAAGAAAAATAAAAAAGGGAGATTTCCATGGCTGAGATTGATCAGACATCAACTCAATCAGACCTTACCTAGGGCTGAACAACAACAACAATCATCATCATCATCATCATCAATATAAATACTATCACCAAAACCACCACCCACACTAGAATCTCCTTGCTCCTCCTCACTGCCACCAGCACCACCACCACCAGCACCACCACCACTACCACCACCACCAACACCATCACCAGCAACACCACCACCACCACCACTACCGCCATTATCATCATCATCTTCTTCTTCTCTTCCTTCATCATCACTATCATCAGTATTCTTCTCTTCACTGTTTAACTTCCGTATTTCTATTCTGTTATTCATTTCACTTGTTAGATCATGGCCATGCTAAAGCACTAGACTTTCCTCACTTATATCTACCCCACCCCTTACTTTAGTTTTGTTTTTATTTTGTCAATTACTATTTGTTAAATTGCTAAGTTACAGTACATAGACACCACGTGTACAATAATACCACATTTGTGTGTGCATGTATGTATATTTGTGTGTGTATGTGTGTGCATGTATGTGTGTGTGTGTGCATCTGTGCGTGTTTGTGTGCGTATGTGTGTTTGTATGTATCATTGTCCTTATCACTATTTTTAAGTTCCATGCTGGCACACCTTGGACAGTTTAGAATAATAGTTCTCAACCTGGGTTCATATGACCCTTGGGTCTCCAAATGATCCTTTGGGGTCCGTGTATGATTTCGTTGTTAAAATTAATGTGCAATAAATTGGTTATTATTTGCAGAATACTAACTGTTTTTTAATCCTTTTGTGACGATATTTTTAAATAAATTTATTCCTCAGTATTTAACCCTTTCATATTCAGGTTATTCTATCAAATATAATGCTTATTCATTCACATTGTTTAGAATTTAACATACATTATCTTGTAGTTTTAATAAAGTGTTTTAACAATTTTTTTTATACAATTCTTAATAATACATAATTATACATTTGCAATAAGGCTTCTTTTAAACAATAAATGGCTATGAGGTTCCACCCAAGTAAAATAGGAATTGAAGGGTTTCCACAAGTAAAAAATCGTTGACAACCACTCGTTTAGAAGGACCAGAAGGCACCTTGTCACCACCATTTTTAATTCCCTTTCCAGATCCACTACCACCCACCCCTATATAGTATGAGGTAGTTATGTATCTTCTCCATGACAATGAACCCTCTTCTTGTACCTTCTGTCACACTTCAGCTTCTCAATACCTCATACAGAGCCACTTCTCTTGCCATTATTTTCCTTCTCAGACTCTTTAGCCTTCAGTGATACATGGTGACCTCACTAGTGTAGGAGCCATGTAAAATCTTTTGCTGCACTCTGTAAAGGGGTTCACATTAGAAATGGATAGGAATTCCAGCTGTACAAACCATGCACATGGCTTAGTGATTAGGGTATTCAGCTCATGATTGCAAGGTTGTGAGTTCAATTCCTGGCAATGCATTTTGTCCTTGAGCAAGATACTTTATTTTATGTTGCTCCAGTTCACCCAGCTGGCAAAAATGAGTTGTACCTGTATTTCAAAGGGCCAGCCTTGTCACACTCTGTGTCACATTGAATCTCCCTGACAACTACGTTAAAGATACACAAGTGCTCAGCCACTTGCACATTAATTTCACGAGCAGGCTGTTCTGCTGTCTGGATCAACTTGAACTCTCGTCATTGTAACTGACGGAATGCCAGTGTAACCAGTTCCTGAAAGTCAGAGCATATTCTTGCAGAGAGGAAGAGATAGGTGAATATAGCGGATAGTTCTGAGACCTAATGTTTGAAGGTGGTGGAATTTGTTGGTTTCAAGCAATGGGAGGTACTTTCATTCTTTGTATGTGTGTATGCAAAAGTGGGGACCTGATAGAGTGGAAAGGAATAGTGTATACATGTAGAGTAAGGTGCAAAGCAGGCAGTGAAAGTAGAAGCTTTTTACATAGGGTTACTGTCCATAGTTCTATTGTTGTTGAGAAGTGAAGAAAAAAGGAAACAAATTCAGCAAATTGATGGAGATTATGTTGGCAAACAACCAGAAGAAAGAGTTTCAATTTGGGAAACAGGACAGCTTAAAGGCTGTGTAGTACAAGAAGACACCTTCCACAGGTCTGATAATGGTCTTGCAATAGTTATGCAGATGAGTAAATGGGTAAGTTTCTCCAGGTATTTTAGACCATTTATTCTTTTCTTTTTTCTTTTTTTTTTTGTATATTACTGCATATGCTTTATATGCACTTTTGACAAGTTGTGGTGCATATGAGCACTGTATACAATAATTTCATTATTATTTATTATCATTATAGGAATCAAGGCATACATTTTCTGTGAGATAACTGTCTAAACACAAACTGATAAACAGAAATAACACAAACCAAAAATGACATTGCTTGTCAAAACTTGTGGTGGTAGTTGCAGTGGTGAAAGTGTCAGTCCCTCAAGTACAATGTCCTTGTTACAATGATAACTGAGTAGACTACAACTTTACTTGTTACTATCGAAATAGACATCAATGTAAGATTTACGGTCATGTGTATATTAGTGGCTTTTGCTTGGCTAAAATTTCCTAAAATTTGCAAACTTTAAAAGTTATTAACTTTTTATTTATTTATAATAAAAATGAATTTCATTTTCTTAATTAGCACAGAAAACTAAATTGGTATACCAAATATGATAACAAATAGAACTAGTTATGTTAGCAATTGAAAATATCCAAGTTGTGAATGATCTGTAGTAGTAGGTGATGCTACATTGTAGTGAGATGTGAGTGTTGAATGCAGGAATTCATTATAAGCAGATTGTATGAAGCATGTAAAAGTATGATCATTTGGATGTGTAATGTTTACAAGAATGTAGGGGCACAATTATGGAATTAAGTGTGACAGATTACTGTACAGGTATAAAAACATATGAATGGAAACGATGGCTGAATATAAAAGTGTTGAGTCTCAACAGTGAGTGTCTTCGGGCAGAAGTGAAGAACTGAAGAAGTTTGGAGAACAGGGTGAGATTAGTGAGATGGGTATTCATACAACAGACGTGTCCGACCCACAAGGAAAAAGTAACAGTAAAACATAACAGTGACAATGACAGCAGGGTAGCAGCAATGGTGATGATGATGATGTCAACAACAATGGTGGTGGTATATGTGTTTAGATTTAGCCTGGCTCAACATCACTAGGGAATACTGGGTAATTTAAATACAGATAAATGTCAGTTGGAAAAAGACCCCTGTAGAGTACTCACCTTAAATGAACCCCTTTCAGGTGTTTCTCTAATTCGGCACATCTTTCCTGATGACTTGAAGACGGCTGTAACAAAAAAAAAAGAATAGATGTTTTTAAGGTATAACGGTGATGTAATATTGGCTGTAAATGTAACTGTTATATATTTGATATATTTAGTGTTACATTGTCACAATAATGGTCCTAACATGTAAACTGAGAATACACAGCTAGAGATATAAGTTTAGTGTTACAGTGATACAGCAGTGTAACAGACAATTGGAAACATTGTTTTTCAGTTCATCAAGTAACAACAACTGTGACAAGCAACATAACAATCAATCCTGTTATTGTTACATATAACACGGTGGTGTAACAAGTGTTACATTTAACCTGATATAATAAGATCTGCCATAACACAAAAGAGATTGGATCTATTATTGCAATGTGTCACACAGAAGGATTATATTTCAATGTTTATATTACAATAGCTGTCACATACAACATGATGATGTAACACTGGCTGGATTATTTAATACAGAAGTAGGTACCTCAATGACTGCAATATGAAACACAGAATCATTACATACTAATGTAGAGAAATGTAAACAAGAGAAACAGAGTAACACATTCTTACTCTGCTTCATGTAACAATGTGTAACTGAGAAAGAGATATGATTTAGTGTAACTTTGATATAACAGTAAATGTATCACTGAACTGGTGTGTGTGAGTGTGTGTGAAGGTCAAAGAAGACATGTTCTGTAACAGAGTCTATTCATGGAACATCAGTTCAAATTCATTGCAGGGGCTATCATGACCCTGGGAGCAAACACTTTATTCATCATCACTCATTCATTTAGATATTTGTGAAATGAATACGAGAATAATTGGGGATGTTGCCAGTAATATGCTGGTATCCTTTACTGGAGATTTAACTCTTATCCATTTCACATAATGAAACTGGAGTAAAACTCTCACCATTAAAACCCTCCCAGGTCTTATGAGGAATTTACATGTTAATTATGACTCTATGAATAACATGAGAGGAGGAACATATTTTTCACCAGGATAGATTGCTAGCCCATCACAGCAATCTTCCCTAAATGCCTTATTAGCTTTTACACTTGACTGAGTAAATTGAAATAAATAGGGTTAAGCATTTCCTCTAAAACCACAATAACACTCGCCTGTAGCAGAGATGAATTTGCAAACACATGTGCTGGTAATTCAATACCATATCTAACCAACCATTTTTGCTTGCTGCATAAGTTTTAACTGTATATTAAATTAGCTCTAACAGATATCCTAATCAATGAAATCCTTTGTAGCTAAGGGAACAAAGCAGGCATGAGAATGGTAAAAGCTGGAATCAAGTCTACCACT
>NC_042998.1:70366209-70401209 GCF_006345805.1 Octopus sinensis | reverse complement strand
CAGTGACACACAAGAGACACCCAGTAGAGTACACTCTGTAGAGTGATTGGTGTTAAAAAGGGCATCCACCTGTAGAAACTGAGTCAAAACTGACAACTGGAGCCAGGTGCAAAATTGTTTTTCCCACGGGAGTTCCGGACCCCAGTTATGAACTCATTTGCCAATCAGAGCTCAACTATTAAATTAATTTACGAGCACATAACAAGTGATGGGTGATAAGATAAGGTCATTTGGGTAAGGAATGACCATGCTTCTTTTCTCTTTTGAAAATGCTTGTGTTCTTGTTCTTGTTACAATCATGGCTGACTCTGCATAGTTATTTGTGTTGTTTACTTTCTAAAATAATAAGGGGAGAGGGTTGCTAGCACATCACCCTCTACCCACATTTTTCCCATCTACATCTTTACCTTATGGGGCCCTAACAAAATCCAATAATAGATATAGATGCAAATCTATCTAATTACTTGTCTCCTTCAAAAATCAGGCATAACTTGATCAGCTGACTTACAACACCATTCTTCATCTTGAGTTTACTTGGAAGAGAGTGTTTGTTAACTTGTCATGGTCAAGGCGAGCTTTGATTGGCTGTATGCAAATGAGCGGCAGCGGCGGCGATGATGGAGGTGGTGGCGGTGTTGCTGTTGTTGTTGGTGGTGGTGGTAGTTACTAAAGAGATGTTTAAACATGAATAGGTCAACTGTATCAACAGCTAATACCCTAATGTATCCATAGATCAGCTGTTTTTTTTTTAATTCTCTACTGCCCTTCTTCACCACCCAGTCTGTAGATGTGGTAGATAGGCAGAGGTGTGTGGAGGAGAAAATAGTTATGGGGCAATGAATGACCATGGAGGTGGAGGCACCAGGATTCAGAGCTGTTAATAATCAGGTCACAACAAACTTTTAATATGGCACAGGAGTGGCATATGGTGTAGGCGTGGTTGTGTGGTAAGGAGCTTGCTTCCCACTAACATGATTCTAGGTTCATTCTCACTGTGGCATCTTGGGAGTCTTCAACTAAAGCGCTGGCTGAGCAAAGCCTTGTAAATGGATCTGGTAGACGGAAACTGCAAGAAGCTTGTCGTTTATTTATATATATATATATATATATATATATATAACCCATGCTAGCATGGAAAACGGACGCTAAACGATGATGATAATGATATATATATATATATATATAAACAACTAATAAACAAGGGCAAAAAAAAAAATTCTAATGCCATGGGTATAAGTTTCATGTATTTCTTACCGTATTTATCGCTGACAAGGAGAAAATTCTTATGAATTAACTCTGAAATTGGGACCGATATGATAATAACGGAATCTTTTAGAAATTTCTGTCAGCTTACTTCGAGATGCATGCTTATAGTGATAAATTATATGGTTATTGACGATTTGTCTATTTTCGGCATATTTGGCATTAGAATTTTTTTCTTTTGCCCTTGTTTATAAGTTGTTTATAAATTTAACCTTTAAAGGTATTTTTTAATATGCTGGCCATTGATAGAATGTTTTCGAAAAATTTTATCCTATATTGGATATATATATATCGTCATCTTCACTGTTTAATGTCTGTTTTCCATGCTGACATGGGCTGGACGGTTTGACTGAGGTCTGGAAAGCCAGCGGCTGCACCAAACTCCAATCTGATCTGGCAATGTTTCTACAGCTGGATGCCTTTCCTAACACCAACCACTCCGAGTGTGTAGTGGGTGCTTTACATACCACTGGCACAGGAGCCAGTCAGGTGGCCCTGGCGTTAACAATGTTCAAATGGTTCAAATGTGTGTGCATATATGTGTGTGTGTATGTGTGTGTGTGCGTGTGTGTGTATGTGTGCATCTCTATGTCTCTGTTTGTTCCCCACCACCGCTTGTTGGTGTGTTTGCATGCCTGTAACATAGTGGTTCAGCAAAAGAGATCACTAGAAAAAGTACCAGGCTTTAAAACAACAAAAATAAGTACTTGAGTAAAATTATTTGATTAAAAATTCATGGCAGTGCCCCACCGTGGCCACTGAAACAAGTAAAAGATAAAAAGATAAAAGATGCTGAATGAATGAATGGAGGTCAAAGAATATGCTCAATCGTACATACACACACACACACAAACACGCACATTCACACACATGCAAACTGAGTGTGTGAGCAAAAATATATTCTTGTATAGTGTAGGTGCACCACATATAACTGGTATTTAGAACTATATTCTGGAAGTGAACACTGCAAAGAGAATTCCGGTTATTTAGCTGAACAGTTTTGCTACTGGTCTCCCCTAAGTTAATCCTTATCACAACAACATCACAGCCACTACACAGAGATTACTAGACAGGGTACAAAGTGTATCAGGTGAATACCAGATGTAAATTAATGCACCAAAGCCATTCAACATCTAGTGCCAAGGTATTACATTAGAACATGTCACCAAGCTTAAATATCAAGGTGCTGTCAAAGAACACTCAGGTGTCACGGGCCATGAAATTAGAGCACAACTAAACATCATCATCATTTAACATTCATTGTCCATGCTGGCATGGATTGGACAGGTTGACCCGGGCTAGTAAGCTGAAGGACTTCACCAGACTCCAGTCTGATTTGTCATGGTTTCTCCAACTGGATACCCTTCCTAACGCCAACCACTCCATGAGAGTGTAATGGGTGCTCTTACATGCCACCAGCACAGGTGCCTGTTGCATGACACCTGTATCAGCTACCCCTAAGATTTCATTTGTCTTGATGGGTCTTCTACTCAAGCACAGCATAATGTCAAAGGTCTTGGTCATTTGTCATTGCCTCCATGAGGCCATTATTAAAATTACTCAATACAAACGGGAAAGCAAAATCTTCTAATTAAGAGGATCAAATTAAAGCTCCTGAAGATCTAATTAAAGCTCCTGAAGACCCAGACTGAAAGCATTTGAAAAAACAAGCTACCATAGAGAGGATCAGTTGAACTGACAATCAAACAAACAAGTCAGTGCCTGAGAAAATGGGAACTGAAAGAGAATTTTGGGCAGCTGATAGGAAGGGAAAGTTTCAGTATTTTAGGCATGTTATTAGAGTTCAGAACCTGAGCACCCACATCTTAGAAGGAAGAGTCAATAAGAAAGAGAAAAGTTAATTAAAGTTACCTTTTTGAATCATGCCAAATCTTAAGGGGCAGTTTCCCAGTTTCCATGGCTTATAAATTCCCCACCTGGACAGGACAGTGGTTCATCACAGGATTACTCATTTTTGACAGCCAAGTGGACTGGAGCAACATGAAATGAAGTGTTTTGGTCAAGAACACAACACGATGCCTGGTCCAGGAATTGAAACCACAATCTTACAATCATGAGTCCAACACCCTAACCACTTGGCCATGCACCTTTATGAATGAGGAAAGAGGAAAACTGAGAAGATGGTGGCTAGACGTCATCTAAGAATGGACCGGAAGACCTTTGGTTTAATGCACAACCATAAACTGAGACAGGAATCGATGGATGGAGATGAAGCATGTGTCCTTGATCCACCACAACCCACAGTGATGATGATGGGAATAGACAAAAAGCAAGGCAAATGCATGTGTGTAAACATGATATATGTATATATATTATAGGAGTGGGTGTGGCAATATAAGAAGCATCTTTTGCCACTACATGGTTCCAAGTTTAGTCTCACTGGGCTGCACATTGGGTCAGTGTTTTCTGCTATAACCTCAGGCAGTCATTGTTTCTCTCTTACACACACAAACAAAATTAAGTGTTGTGTGTGTGTGCATGTATACACACACACATATGATCATATATATGTGTGTGCGTCAACAGACATATGATGATGATGATGATACATATAAATATATATACACATATATATATATATTCATACACATGTTTGTGTGTGTGTATATAAGGAACTCCCACAGATGACAGGCTATACAGAGAGCCCAACCCCACCAAATCCTGTTTAAAAGCTGGCCTCTGACCCCAATTAAGTGCAACTGTATATGTGCAATGTTGTGTGGTGAGGTGAGTGTGACTGGCATATTGGAATATTCTGGAAGTATTCTATTCACAGAAACAACAAACTATATGAAACAACAGAACTCTATCAAAATATACAGCTGTCACCCTTCTCACCATTACTACTACTACTACTACTACTACTACTACTACTACTACTACTACCACTACCACCACTACTGCTGCTACTACTACTAATACTACTACTACTAGAAAACAACAACCACCACCACCTTAACAACACTCATTACTATCACTGCCACTGTTATCATCACTACCAGATATCAAGACACATTACAAGCACACACACCACACACACACACACACAAGTGCAACACACACACACACACACACACATACACACACACACAAACATATACATAAATGTATGTTACTTACGAACTTCACTAAACAGATTTTGCCTTAAATGGACCACCACAAATTCTCCTTAAATGTTCTGTAGGTGTATATATATAAAATGTTCTGTATGTGTGTGTGTATATATATATATATATATATATATATATATACACACACAGACTTGTGAGCATGTATGTATACAGATACATCAATACACACACTCACACACATATATAAGTGTGTGTGTGTATCACAATCTTTTAAAATAAATATACTTTGACACAGCTAAACATGTTTTGAAGACTTTATTTTGATTAGGGCTTAGTTTTTTCCATGAGTGTGCGCGAGCGCACACACACACACCCACGTGTTCTCTCTCTCTCACTCTCTCATGCTATCAATCTATCTGTGTGTGTGTGTGTTTGTTTGTTTGCATGTGTGTGTGTGTATGTTTTTTCTTTCATTCTATCTAATGCTTGTTTTCCTATGCCAGCATGGCTTAGAAAGGAGCAAAATTCAAGGTAGGATTTTTACAGCCAGATTCACTTCCTACTTTTCTAGTAAGGGATTTTAATTCCAGATCAATGTGAAAGCACAGACATAGCAAATGATTTGTAGACAGATTACCCTCCAATGTATCCTTTCCAACACAATGTCTTACCAATTGTTGAGTTCCTTCGCCATCTCATTTAACACACATAACACACACACACGCATGCACATACACAAGCACACACACATACACACGCACACACACACACACACACACACACACAAGAGGGATGATGGACAAACAGTTTATAGGTGTAAGGAATGCTTTTGTATAAGATGTTACCAACAACTTGGTGCCTATGTATTCTATGCTTGCCCTAGCATCTTCACTCATGAAAGTCAACAGCCAACCAATACTGTGTACAAAAGCTGGGTTCCACAATTTCTCATGGGCAATGGTAGTTCCAGCAGCAATAATTGACAAAGTAGTGACTCTGGTGCAGAAAATAGAGTGACTGCACAGAGGATTAGCATGTTTTCAACAATAGGGAGACATAACAGTTCAGTCAGCAGAGAACCATGTGAGTGAGGACATAGGCATTGTGTACCACATTACTGGGAGTGAGTAACCCTTTGTCCTTGCTGGGTCCTGATGTAAAACCTGTGGTCCGATGGCAGCCAAAGATGCTGATGAGTTCTTCTATCTGGGGGTATCTGTCATCATTGTCCAGAGAGTGGGATTAATTGTGTGAAAGACCTCTCATTTTGAAAAGCAATATGCATGCACACACACACACTTACAAATATGCACATGTGTACACATGAATATATACACACATACACATTCACACATGCAGACACACAAACACACAATAAGCTTCTTTCAGTTTCCATCTATCAAATCCTCTCAGAAGGCATTGGTCAGCCTGGGGATATGGTAGAAGACGACTACCCAAGTTTCCATGCAGTAGAACTGAACTTGAAACCATGAGGTTAAGAAACAAACCTCTTAACCAAACAGCTACACCTGTGCTGATTACTAGCATAATTTCATTTAACCTAAACAGAGATAAAAAGTAAAGACATCCTTTGAAGAATATGAACTTGGAAATGAAAGACACGGCTAAATACTCAAACACTTAACCCAACCACTCAACATCCATTATATGTTTGTCTTGGAATCTACACTGTTATAGTTTTCTCTGTTCTTTTACTGATTCACTAAAAGTCAGATATTCTTAAATTGGTAAACCTACCAGAAGAGTCTGAATTTGGACAATAAACCTATAAGTTTCTTCTTGAAGCAATTGAACTGAATAAAATCAATTTGCTTTCCATTTTATTTGAAGGTTTCATGTTTAAATTATCGTAGTTGGTCAGTAACAATTCTTTAGAATTGACAAGCAAAAGAGTTGAGCAAGAATCTCCAGTTGCAACAAAGAAATTGAGACACAAAGACTTTATAGTATTCAGATCTCACAATATAGAAGTCTGTAAACCTTGGATATATTTCAAGATAGCTGCCGCTTCTTCAGATATCAATTTTTCTAATGCGACAAACAGCTTGCGGCTGTTTGGGTCAGTCCAGTTAGGCCGTGAGTGAATTAATTAGGTTCCATCCGATGAACAATGGACAACAGAGTGAATAGGTTTCAGGTCAGATACTTGAAAAGCATAATTAACTCATTGAACACAAAGAAAATATGAAATTGTATATGGAACAAAAAGAATTCAAAGAAAAGATTTGGAATCATTTCAAGTTTGGAGACTGAATTTTGGAGGGAGGGAGAAGTAAGTGGTGGGGAAGAAGCATTTGTTGATATTTGGACAGTGAAAAGTAAAATGTTGGTTAAGTAGTGTGTACATTTTGGGGTAATGCAATTATATATATCTATCTATCTATATATATATACACACACACACACATATATATATATATATACACGCACACATATATGTGTATGTATATGTATATTAATGTTTGTTTTTATGTTCATTTATAATAAAAACCAATTTTACATTAATCTGATGAGTTTATACTATCGTAGACTACAAATTTGTTATTCTTATACAAAAATGTTGTTGACAGTGACTTAGAATTTTCAGACAGCTACACCATCATCAGACTGCTGACAATGATTTAGCTGGCTGAAACTTCAAAATCACAGTCGACAACATTCTTATATAAGAATAATAGATATAGATATGTATTTTTCTCTCTCCATTTTTTCCTCTCATTTCTTTCAGTTAAAGGCACAAAATGTCAAAGACTTTTCCATTCTTCCCAAGCGTTAAACTAATACACTTGCTTGTTGCTACCTCACCTGTTTTTGTCTTTTGTTTTCGGTAAATTTGAACTACACACACACATACATAATTATTGTTTAACATCTGCTTTTCTATGATTGCATGGGGCAGACGGAATTCATTGGGGCAAGCCCTCTATAAGTGGATGCCATCCTATCACCAACCTTCACCTGTTTCCAAGCAAGGCGAAATTTCCTCACAGCCAGTCATGTTTTTCATGACAGACTGGAAACAACTATCATCACATGTATGATGGCACCCCATAACCCATTATTTACAAATTTAGTGTAGAAGTGTTCTGTCACAATGCCTTTGGAAAATAATAATAGCTGGGATCACTGCTGCTCTTCATAACCTTTTTTTTTTTTACTACCCACAAGGGGCTAAACGCAGAGAGGACAAACAAGGATAGACGAACGGATTAAATCGATTATATCGACCCCAGTGCGTAACTGGTACTTATTTAATCGACCCTGAAAGGATGAAAGGCAAAATCAACCTTGGCGGAATTTGAACTCAGAACATAACGGCAGACAAAATACCGCAAAGCATTTCGCCTGGCATGCTAACGATTCTGCCAGCTTGCCGCCTTCAAAACCATGGTGAATATTGTGGTGAGTGGAGGTCAACACCCACATTGCCCTCAAAAAGCAACTGGCACTAAATAGATTTGTTCTTGGACACAGTTTCAGGCTTGAAGAATGCTTGGAGACACCAGTATCAGTTGATGAAATCAACACTAGATACAAATTTCACTGACCCTGCAGGGAATGAAAGGAAAAATGTCTGAATTCAAAACATAAACAACCATCATCATCGTCGTCATCGTCGTTTAACATTCACTTTCCAACTGGCATGGGCTGGACGGTTTGACTGAAAGCTGGCAAGCCAGAAGGCTGCACCGACTCCAATCCGATCTGGCAAAGTCTCTACAGCTAGCTGACTTTCGTAACACTGACCACTCCAAGGTTGTAGTGGGTGCTTTTTATGTGCCACCAGCATGAGGGCCAGTCAGTCGGTACTGGCATCGACCACACTTGAATGGTGCATTTTATATGCCACTGGTACAGGAGCAGTTCTAGATAATTCTTTCTCATTTAAGCACAAGGCCAGCAATTCTGAAGGAAGAGTCAAGTCAGTTACATCAACCCCAGTACATGAAAGGTAAAGTTATACCTCAGTGGGATTTGAATTCAGCCAGCTTGCTGTCATACCAGAACTAAATGGTGTAAAGTATTCTATTTTATTCTTTTATTCTTTTATTCTTTTAGTCATTTTGACTGTTACCATGCCAGAGCACCACCTTTTAGTCAAATAAATCGACCCCTGCCCTGGACTTATTCTTTGTAACCCTGATACTTATTCTATCGGTCTCTTTTGCCAAACTACTAAGTTATAGGGACAAAAACACACCAATGGTCAAGTGATGGTGAGGGAATAAATACAGACACAAACACACAAATATGTAGATATATATATATATATACATACAACAGGCTTCCTTCAGTTTCTATCTAACAAATCCACTCACAAGGCTTTGGTCGGTTCGAGGCCATAGTAAAAGACACATGCCCAAGGTGCCATGCCCCCAAACCATGTAGTTGGGAAGCAAGCTCATTACCAGACAACCAGGCCTGCGCCTAATGATCAAAATGTACAAAATACATTCTAATAGTGACTTGGTACGCAGTATTTTGATTATGCAACCATAAGTATACAAGTATACTAAACATTTTTTATAAATCATTACTGTGTTCTACTGTGTTAGCAGTCGACTGAATGGTAGGACTGACAGCTAGGTGAACTGAAATAATAGAGAATATCGGTCTAGCATTCTTTTATTCTATTCTTTTATTTGTTTCAGTCATTTGACTGCGGCCATGCTGGAGCACTGGCTTTAGTCAAACAAGTCGACCCCCCCCCCAGGACTTATTCTTTGCAAGCCTAGTACTTATCCTATCAGTCTCTTTTGCTGAACCACTAAGTTATGGGGATGTAAACACACCAACATCGGTGGGGGGACAAACACAGACACACACACACACACATATATAATAGTGGTTTTTCTCTAATATATATATATATATATATATATACAACAGGCTTCTTTCAGTTTCCATCTACCAATCCACTCACAAAGCTTCGGTTGGCCCGATGCTACAGTGGAAGACACTTGCCCAAGGTGCTACACAATGGGACTGAACCTGGAACCTTGTGGTTTGTAAGCAAGCTACCTACCACACAGCCATGTCTGCGCATATGTAACATTCTTAATCTGGTACCTATTATCGATAGAGACGTATACTGAAGTAAGATTGTTTTCCATTCAGAAATGCAATAAAGTGCTATGAGCCAAAGTGGTTGCACGACCTGCTAAAGATAACAGCTAAATGCCACCTATATCATAGCCAACTGTTAAAAACAAAATGGATGGATGTATTGAATATGTAGCCACAAATATACAAAAAGATGGGATGGTCAGTGCTGTAACACTTTTCATCAGAGATCAGATCAATCAACATTGACCCGGGACTAAATAAGAACAACAATAAAAATAAAAAAGAACCCTTAGCAGATTTGAAATTGTGATCTTAAGATCTGTTAGTTCAATAGATTATCTTACTTAAACCACTATAACTCAACAACAAAGATCGAAAGCTCCTGCTTGTAGACAGGTCACTTGTAACAACAATATATGTACTAAAAGTCAATTTATGTCAGCTTTGTTACCATAGCAACAGGCTAGAAGAGTGAGAAGGCAGTGTCTTTAAATGAGACAAGAAATAAAATTTTTTAAGTGTGTGTGTGTGCATATGCATATGTGTGTGTGGGGGGAGTGTGTATGCACGTGCATACGAATGTATGCATGTGCCTGTTTGGTGAAGTGGTTCACTTCCCAACCAGATGGTTTCAGATTCAATCCCAATGCATGGCACCAAGAGCAAGTGTCACACACACACATGTATGTGTGTAAGTATGTATGTATATACATATACTTACATATGTGTGTATATATGTGTGTGTTTATGTGTGTATACATTTATATACAGGGTGCGATGGATAAATTGTCACCATTTTATATTTTTAATTTCATGCACGTGTTTGTGTTTGATTTTGTCAACTACACAGTATGGTAGGGTCAGTTGGGAACTGTTTGTGAGAAAGACAGCACCATGATGCAATTAACTCTGCCAGTAATTTGGAAAAAATATGATGTACTGCTTGACATTTGTGCTGCAAGCCCCAATACAAACCTTTCATAGTGTTTGGGTGTCAATCTGAGGACACGTACCGAGAGAGATAAAAATCAAACATTCAGTCAACATCATGGTGTTTGGAGTGGTCAACAGTGATGGCAATGTTATGCTTCCATTCATCTTCCCACACAGTCTCAGACTCAACACGGAGGCCTACATTAAGTGCCTGGAGAAGGTAATCTGACAACAGGACTCTGCACCATGCCACACGCTCGGATGTGCTTTTAACGTTCCACTGGCACAAGTGTCAATCAGGCGGTACTGTCATCAGCCGTCCATTCTCCATGCTGGCATGTGTTAGACAAATGTGTGTATGTATGTATGTATATATAACAAAACTGTCCGACGAACAGGAACGTGAAACTCCGAGTAACAGCTTTTGTTAAATTTCTGCTGCTTTTAAATAAAGTATATATATATATATATATATATATATATATATATATGTATATATATATACATATATGTATATATATATATACATATATAAGCACAAGTATGTATATACTTGTGTATATGTGTGGGTATATATAACATTGTATATCCACTTTTTATATCTTTGTAAACTGTTTACATTTGTGTGTGTGTGCTGGTGCATGTGTTTATATATGTGTGTGTGTGTGTGTGTGTGTGTATACACACACACATCACACATGCATACATATGTGTCCACCTTTCATACTGGTAAATGTTGTTGATACACACCTGCACAGAAGCAGATGTAAACAGTTTGCAAAATATATAAAAAGAAAAGAACCGTCGTTTCTTGTTGTTTTATTGAAATATCACCCAAAATGGAATGAAGATTTCTTCAAATCAACACAGAACTGTTCAAGGCTATAGTAAATAAGATGTGTTATTTTTAGTACTGAATCTATTTTGTTTCCAAACTCATTAGTTCAACAACGAGGAGCAGATAGAAGCTAAATCATAGGATCATGGTTAACGAGCTAATTGGTTTGCTGTTTGATATGAGAATAAGAAGAAAGCTGTGAAGTTCTTTTGTTATACCGTCTTCATTATAGTCTCACCAACAGTGGAGCTGTACTTGGAAAATGAAGCCTGACTATAATGATTTGGTGAAATAACTGAGATTTAGATAGAGAATCTTCACTATTTCTTCTGTGATTATCTAATGACAAAAAATTTTGATTTTAGAACAATCTTAACTAATTCTGCAATAATTTGTTAGAAAAAAAATGTCAGATACTGGTATATAATTTTGACTTTTTCATCAAATGTTTTACAGTAGAACGGGTGTATGCGTGTGTGTTTTCTTTCTAGCCAATTCTTTTTAAGATAATGAGATGAGAAGCAGCAGCAGAGTATCCCAGAGTGGTGACTTAATGAGGCTGTACATACATAGTAGGTTGAGAAAGCTTAGTGACAACAGATTTCCAGAGGGATATTGTATGGGGGAGAAAAGATTGGGAAAAGAGTTTAGTGCAGTGGTTCCCAGCTTGTGGTCAATTGACCCCTGGTAGCAAAGGTAGTACTGAGGGTCCATGAACATGTTAAGCTGACAGACCTTTCAATATTCAGGAGTCCACGGGAAAATTCATTTAAATAAAAGGGATCCTTGGTAGTGAAAAGGTTGGAATAGACTAAACTAAGGGTGATAAGAGGAAGATAGATAGGTGGTGCAAATTGTTACTGTTCTTGCTGTTGCCTAGTCCCAATCGAACAGACCCGGGAATAAAAGTATCCAAATGATGACAATTTTATTAAGAAAATAATGCATCTAATTCACATGATCCAATATTTGCTTCTTGGAAATTGTGTGGTTTGATAGAGATTTAGTTGCTGTTTTTAACAGGTCAAGGATCGTATAGTGGCTCCCAAACTGACTCACAGTGGGACGAGTGGGTATAACTGGAATAAAATGGTACTGCAAAGGAGCAAATGTCACTGTAGTAATGATTGAAGAGATAGAGAGAAGAATGAAGATATTTGTGAACCAGCAAATGCATAGTGTTTGTAATTTATTGTAGAGCTAAAGACTGAAGGGGTAGAGCCAGTGATAGTAAGGTGTGGACAAGGTATCTAATAAGCAAGTCATTGTGGCAGTGAGTGGAGAAATAAAGAGAAGAATCAGGATAACTGTGAGCATGTAATTGTATAGTGTTGACTTGTCATTATAATAATGATTGAAGATGTAGAGAGAAGCATCAAGACATCTGTGTATCTGTGATTGTTTAGTTTTGATAAATAAATCATAGTCGTAGTGATTGAAAAGGGAGAGGGAAGAATCAGGACATCTGTGAGCCATTGACTGTATGGTGTTGGTCAATCTTTTTAACAATCAGTCCAATCGAAAGATCTTTTCTTGGATTCAGTCAACAATGATAGCATGTGTTCGGTTCAGTTTTGACATGCAGATCAGAAGGGACAAAATGTCATTAGTGTGTAGAGAAAGAAAGATAGAGAAAGAGGGAAAGAGGAAGAGGAAAAGGTAGAGAGAGAAAGATGTAGGAAGAGATAAATAGAAGGATGGCAGCAATATTAAAGGGGTGAAAGGTTGAATGGAGGATCAGGTGTGGGAAAGAATAGTGGAGGAGAGGGAGCAATGGTGTCATATTGCTAAGGCTGTTTGGACCAGTATCTTAAAATTTACTTTAATTCATATAAACAAGGTGTAAACATCTCCAACTTGATATTTAGATACATTTCAGGTGTGAGGCAGCCCTTAAGAAGCTGTTTCTTCTCATTAAGACAATCTGTATTTCCTGCTGTGAAGTTACATGGCTCAGTGGTTAGAGCATCGAGCTTACAATCGTGAGGTTGTGAGTTTGAATCCCAGACCGGGCTGCGTGTTGTGTTCTTAAGCAAGACACTTTATTTCCTCTTGCTCCAGTTCACTCAGCTGTAGAAATGAGTTGCGACGTCACAGGGGCCAAGCTGTATCGGCCCCTTTGCCTTTCCCTTGGATAACACTGGTGGCGTGGAGAGGGGAGGCCACCAGTATGCATAGGTGACTGATGGTCTTCCATAAACAACCTTGCCTGGACTTGTGCCTGGGAGGGTAACTTTCTAGGTGCAATCCCATGGTCAGTCTTGACTGAAGGGGGTCTCAACAGATTTCCTGCTGCAATTGGAATATGTCTTGCATTTCTCCAACAACCTCCATTTGATGTCATAGTCTAGATCACAGTCTTCTCCTTTAACTGCCATGTGTGCTTGGCCAGTAGAGGGATGTTCTTCTTTTCGAAGTTTTTAAAAGATGTGGTGGCATGTAAAAAGCACCATTTGAGCATTGGGCCTCATGGAGGTTGTAACAGGTAACTAAGACCTTTGGCAATATACCATGCTTGTGTAGACTTGTCAAGCCAAGTGAGACTATAGTCATGGCTGATGCCGGTGTCAGGTCAATGGCACCCATGTTGGTGGCACATAAATAACACCCACTACACTCTTGGAGTGGTTGGCATTAGGAAGGGCATCCAACTGTAGAAACCTTGCTAAGTCAGACTGAAATCTGGTGCAGTATCCCAGCTTCCCAGTTTTCAGTCAAACTGTCCAATCTATGCCAGCATGGAAAGCAGATGTTAAATGATGATGATGATGATGATGATGATGATGATGATGTAGTATAGGTTCCATTAAGGGCCCTCTGTCAATCTGACAGAGTGCTTTATGCACTGGGTGATACAATTTCTTTATCAAAATTTACTGTCCTTTAATTTTTTATATCAACAAAGTTATTAATTATAGTATAATTAGCCGAGTAGTTTCCCTATTAATTATAGCTTTCTTGGCTGGCTATTCCCTAATTAACAAAAATACTGATTATAGTGTAACTGGTTGAGTATTTCCTAATTTATAAAAATATTATTTATAGCATAATTAGCTGAGTATTTCCCATATTAACAAAGACATTTATTAAAGTGTAATTGCCTGAACATTCCCTGTAATCGGTATTTCTTGGCCAAATCGCATGTCTAATCAAGAGGTCCTCCAATGTGAAAATATGTCTAGTGTTGATTATATCCTTACGGAACAGCTGTTGCAATGGGTGAGGCACATGACCCTCATGGTAGAGACTAGGATCTCCAAAGTTATTCTCTACAAGGAAATGCTGAAGAGTTCCTAACTCTGGGTAAAAGAAAATACAGGAGGATCAGTTAATTATTTTATTTAACATATTCCCCTCTCAGATTTACACACTTACTGCAGTGATCCCTCAGTTTTTCTAAGCCTTGAAAAGAACTCAAAGGTTAGGCCTCCAACCCAGCGTTTGTGATACCCTTAAAGCCAGGAACTTTTCAGCACCCGCTCACACAGTGAGCTAAAATGTGGAAAGTTGTGAAAGAGGGTATCTGAAGCAATATTATAAGGATATCATCAAAAGATATTTCAATGAAGCAGGTGGACTTGTTGCAACTGCATCGGGATTTTAAGGTTCGCTTGACAGCTTTTAAACCAGTGGTTAAACATTTTCTTTCTGGTGTTTATACAGGAAAATAAAGAGAAAGCTTCTGTATTAGAAGTGGGTGCCAAGGTAGTGAACAATAATGGTAGTTAAAATTCTGAATAAAAGAGATTTTTCTACTTTAGGAGCATATATTTGATGAACAAGGTTAAAGGTCAGACAAGCAAGCTCAATGTTTGGTAACGGAATGGTGACTAAATAAAAATACAAAAAGAAAAAGTGCATATGTGTATGTGTGTACAGACACAAACACACTCATACATATATCTACAAATCTACAGCCATAATAATAATACTGAAGCATGTGATAGGCCAATTAAAATAGAAAAAGCAAGAGAACAAACAATACTCTATAAAAGAAACTAGCTAGAGCATAGGAAGGTGTATACTAAATGCTGTGTATTGTCAGTAGAAACAATAGGTATGTATAACAGGTGTGGGTGAACTCCCTGACAAAGGGCCAAAACTTTAGGCATATTGGTACAATAATTTATAGTATTAGCAGAGTTGAATTGTTCAGATCACATACTGAAAGTAGTAAGCAAGTACAACAACTAGTTACCTAGGTAATAATATAATTAATGTTATAGGTGGCACTAGCAATAGAATGGTGTTGCAGTGTAATGTAAGAAGTAGGGTTACCTAAATGAAATACTTTTTGTTGCTTGACCACTTTATATTCATTGCTGGAGATAGGAAATATGGTCTGGTGGATGTTTATTGTGAATTTGCAAGACGACAAGGAACTAAAGGCATTAGACAATGATTAAAAAACTGGTATGGACATATAATGTGAACAAAGGACCGTGATGAGTGGTGACATGTGATGCCAGAGAATTCCTGTCCACTCAGGCAGGTATGGCAAAATAGACATTAAAATGGTGGTGATGGTGGTGGAGGAGGAAGATGAGGATGAGGAGGATGCAGGTATGTATAATATACCTACATTTTGGTCTCTAGCCCATTATGTTTCCATTAAGACTTCATCTACTGCCCTCACCCTCTTTGTATTATGCTATTTATACAATGAGGGATACCATTGGATCTTTGTAATCAACCCTTTCCTACTACCACCCTTTATGCCTCTAGCTCACTCGCACATCACAAGATCAGTGTAAGGGGGATAGCATCGAACTTTTTTCTCAATTCAATACCCACTACCATCATCCTTTTTGTACTGAAAGTCATCTCTCTCTCTTTCTCTCCAAATCCTCTATTATTAGCATCCATCACTGACTTTCTCTTTCTCTTTCTCTCTCCTGTAAAGTTTAAAAATCTAGAATTACACAGGTGTGTGGATGTGTGCATGTGAGTGTGTATCTGTGCATGTATGTGTGTGGAAGAGAGAGCTACTCAGAAAGTGATTTGACTTAGAACAGTTGTTTGTGCTTCCTAATGGCCTTTACATATATATGCACATACACAAACATGTATTTATTTGTCTACAATACTTTTTTTTAAACAAGGGATAATATTTGCTAAAAGAAAAGCAAAATATTTTCTAAAGCTACACATTGTATCACAACTAGTATAATTCAAAAAAATGATAGTGCTTTGTACAGAGATGACATATGTGTGAAAACACACACAAAAAATGGACATCAATAGAATATTGAATATAATAATAAAAAAAAGATGTACAGAATGTACATGAAAGTGAAAAATAGTGAAGTGAGATAGAAACACACACACACATACACACACACACTCAAACACACACAAATAAACATATATATATATAATGTAAGAGTAATGTTTGCTGATACATTCAGCAAAATAAAGCATTCAATGCATTTTAAAATTATTAATATTTTATATACAGTAACTTATGAGCAACAAATTACTTTTAAGTTCCATACTGGGTGGCAGGTATCTGGCTCAACATCGATCAAGCTGTGGCCATCTTACTCAGCAATCACTAAATTTGTTTACAAATGGCTACCTGCAACGTGAGATTATTTGAGAGCAAAAAATATTTGAAAGACATTCATTATGCCTGGAATGTGCAATAACTTATAATTTAAATGCAATCTAGAAGGCCTAAATTCCCTACCTACAACATTAATTGTCACCAAGATGATGGATTACAACTAGCATATGGCTGTATGACCATATCTTAGATACTTTTAGGAAACACCTCACAGCTGTGTTTTACAATATAGAGCTAAACATTACAGTAGCTCGTGACTTAAGAAAATTTATTAGACACTTCCTTGGCACTAGCTTTAAACACTTACAAACTCTTCCATAAGCCCAATGACAGACTGAAGTACATAAATATTCTTACATTCTCTGTATCAGTGGTTCTCAACCATTTTTTTTCCTATGAACCCATCTGATTACTATTTAATTTTGAAGGACCCCCTTAGCCATTTAATGTTTATAAGCAATTCCCAGTTTGTTTTTTCATATATTCACTTGTATAGATTTGCAATAGTACTCTCTGAGAGAACATGTTTCAGTGGCCAGAAACATGTTAGAGTATTTAAAACATCAGAGAAAGAAACCTGGTTGTTTCTTGCAATAAATACATTTAAAGCAATTTTTTTTTTTACGGTCCCTTAAAATACTATTGTGGATCCCCAAATAGACACCCAGGGTCCATATGAAACCCAGCTGAGAACCACAGCTCTATATGACAGCAGTACCTCTACATTTTGACACATCTCCAATTTTGGGATATATCATCATTTTATGCCAATCAAATGCCAATCACACTCTAATCACATGCTCTAAACATAAATACTTGAAAAATTTTCACACAGTTTACCTACATGATACTTTTACCTTTATCAAATGAAAAGAAGGTCTTTTGGATTTTAAAATGAACCAATTTGCTACTGATCCAAGAGGTCCTACTTATATTTCGAAATATTGACTTACTGCCCCTGCCACGTACAATGGACATTCACTCTCGAAAAGACATTTTTCTCAAATAATCTTGTCTTGATGGTTGCCATATATAAATAAATTTGACGATTGCTGAGAAGATGAAGTCAGCCATCAGATTGTGTTAAGCCAAGTCAGATATCTTCCTTCTAACATGAAACTTAAACTAATTTGTCACAAATAAGATACTGCATTTAAAATATCACATATATATATATATGCATGATGATGATGATATATACACTCACATATATGTACGCACACATACATATATATATAAACACACACACATATATATATATATACATATACATACACATATACATACATACATACATACATATATATATATATATGATTGTGTATGTGTATTTACACATACATACTTATTTATGTGTGTATATATAAGTCATCAACACAGAGACATGCAGAATAGTAAAGGTAAAGAATTAAAGATTAAAGCAGAAATAAGTCCAAAGATAAAAGCAAAAAATGTGCAGCAATGAAGGAAAGAAATAGATTCCAAAAAATGGTAAAAGAAAAAAAATTCTTGTAAACTGTTATTTCATGACACAAAATGTTTTTGTTTTTCATTTGCACAAACCTTTCTGGATATAAGAAATTTTCAACTGACACGGGAATGGTCAACATACACATTTCTAACATGCAGTGCGGTTTCACTTTTCATGTACTTGTGTATGTATGTGTGTGTGTGTGTGTGCATGAGTGTTTATATTTAAATGTAGAAAGAAAACTGTGGGTAAGACACCCAAATAATTAGTAAAATGTGGAAAAGGCTGAGAAATTACTATGGTGTAGTGTGCTCTACTGTGGTGCATTGTACAGTGTGTTGTGGTATGCTGTTGTATGGTATGGTATAGTAAGTGATATGGTGTGCTCTAGTTTAATGTATGTGTAGTATGTAATGTAGTATGGCATAGTGCATTGTGGTGTACAATATGATGTATTGTACAAATAATATGTAGTGGGATGTAGTGTAGAATGACACACAAGTTGGTGAAAGTGGTGTGCAATGTGGTGTGGTGTGGTGTATTGTTTAATGCAATGCAATATCATATAATATCATATAATATTCAATGTGCTGTATTGTGGTACAATGAGATATATTGCAGTCTAATGTAATTTGGTGTACTGCTGTTGTTATATGCAATGTGATATGAGTGGAATCAGATTAAAGAAAAGAATGCAAGAGAACTATGCAATGGATAAAAAGGAAACCCATACATGCATATATATACATATATATATATGTGTGTGAGTGTGTGTAAATATATACACACACACACACATTATTGTAATAATGAAGTCAAACGAAATAGTGATATTTTGAAATCGTTTAACATGTATGTTTCAGGTTTACATAACATATAATAGGAAATAGATCCATTATGTAAACTTTCCCCAGTTAAAGCATTTCAAAATTGTGAAATGCTTTAACTGAGGAAGGTTTACGTAATGGATACATATCCTACCTTAAAATGCATAAACCAGAAACATGCGTATTAAATGATTTCAAAATATCACTATTTGGTTTGACTTGATTATTACAGCTAACATGACTCAATGGCAGCACAAACTAACCAGTCTTGACTCCACTTAAGTGAATACTCTAACAACAACATGGAGTAGTTTGTTATATTCAACTTGAGTCAAAAACCCTGGGTACTGTGCACCGCTAAACACAATATATATACATGTGTGTGCATCATGTCCATAAATTATCTTTACAACTTCCATACTTTTAAACTCAATATTGTAATGAACTTTATGGACATCCTGTATGTATATATATATATATATATATATATATATATATATATATATATATATATACATACACACATATATGTGTATGTAATGTATGTATATATATATGAATATATATATGCATGTATGTATGTATGTATAAACATAGGCTTGGTTCAAGGAAAGAAAAAAAAGTAAAGAAAAAAGAAACTGCCAAGTTGCAGTAGTAGAGGTGGAGGAGTTTAGAAGTGAATTCTAGAGGAGATAAGAAAAGTGAACTCACCAACTTTAATCTCCAAACCTAACAGAACAGTAATAAGAATTGGTAACATCGTAACAAACAACAAACAGTAATAGAGCAAGTGTCTTTGTGTGCATATGTATGTGGTGTGTGTGTGTACATGAATTCTTGAGTGGACATTATATGCATTTTTTGAACATGTGTATAAACAGGAGAATTCTAAGAAGAACAAATCTTGAAAGAAGGTTAGAGGGTACATAAAGTACACACGCACACACATGCATACATATGGGGCATACAGCATGTTAGAGAAATCATCCTGTGGTGGCTAGAGATCTTGACATAAACATGAGGTTTTGTAATTCAAGACCTATTTTAGAGCCAGTTTTTATGAGACAAGAACTATCAATAATCATGGAAATCAAAGAGGAAGTACATTTCACATTACAGAACTCCATGTATGTAAGTGTGTGTGTGTGTATGTCTGTGTGGATGTGTATGTGTGTGTACATATATACATGCATGCATACATACATACATACATATATATATACATATATATATATACACATATATATATAAGCGTGCACACACACACACAGAAAGAAAGAAAGAAAGAATGAAAGACAGAGATATATAATATAGATATAGTTAAACAAATAAAGGCATATCAAATACCATACAACATAAATTCCTGATTTATTAAGATTATCTCTATCTCAAGAGAAGATGTCATAATTATTAAATGGCATTTGAGAGTAGCTCCATGTAAGAAGCGGAAATAATTTCAAGAAACGACAATTTTCCAAAGTCGACATACTGTAAAAGAAAAGGATAAGCTTATTGTTTGGAGATAAGAGGACATTTGTGGACACATTGATTCTGTCTCAATAGGTTTCATCAGCAAGACAATTATCCTACATGTTCAGTAACTATTGAGTAAATGGCATGTCACTGCTGGGGAACTTTTGATTCTTGATTTTTGAGATATCATTTCTCATATGGGACTGGTCTCAATTGCCATTTGGTTATCATGATATATCCTCTGGAAGTGGAAATAATTTTAATAAATCAAAAATTTATGTTATAAGGTATTTGATATGCCTAATATATGTCTGTATTGCTGAAATACATGCCCTCCTGGCTACTCTGAGTTATTTTTCTCAGCTCATTTTTGTTCTTGTGCCAAATATCATTTCTTATATAATTATCATGTGTGTGTGTATGTGTATGATTAAAGAACAAGAAATAACAATATTCAGCACAAAAATATGGGTATTTGTGAGTGGCTAAATGGTTTAATGAACTGAATTTGGCACTATTCTTGACTAGTGCTTATTTCATAACCCTTGATAAATGAAAGAGAAAAATGAACTGAAGCATGAATTGAACTTAGAATAGGTCACATCACAGATGGAAACATTATGATGTTGGTATAGCTTGTTTTAATATCTGGTTAAATTCAGCTAGAGATGATGTTTGGCCACGTATAACATATCATAAACAAACAACAAAAGTGTACACACACACACACACACACACACACACACACACAGGGATAAGCATGAAGTTTTGTGTTCAGTCCTACAGTACAGCACTTTAATTTAACTATAGGGCCCTAACTTCACATTGAGTAATGTCTTGTAGGTGACTCTGGTAGACAGAAATTGAGGAAGCCTATCATGTGTGTGGATATATATTTATATAATTCAGATGTATACAATTTTAGAAATGTCGATCACATAAAGTGGAAGGGACTTGAGGAAGAGGGAGACTCAGGAAGACACTGGACAAAGTATTGAGGGCCAATCTTAAGATGCTGAAGCTTAAAGAGATGACAGAGGACTGAGATATCTGAAGCTTTGCTGTACTTTAGAAAACCTGTCCACCACAACAGAATTGATATCCTATGCTTGTATGTATGAAGCTCTGCCTCACCTCCATTCTCAATGCCCCATCAGGCTTTCCCTGTATTTCAATCATTACACTCAACATTTCAACAACTATAACCACCTGAGAGCTAAATAGGCACACTCATACTTTGCCCTGTTTTGCAAGGTACTTGGTGACCCAGCCAGTGCTGGTGCCCTGAAAAAGCACCCAGTACACTCTGTAAAGTGGTTGGCATTAAAAAGAGCATCCAGCTAGAATCCATGCCAAAACAGACAATAGAGCTTGGCTTAGCCCTCCAGCTTGCTAGCTCTCTTCAAACTGTCCAACACATGACAGCATTGAAAGTGAACATTAAATGATGATAATGATGATACGTATATAACATTATCTTTGTCACAATCATCATCATTTTAACAGCCACTTTTCCATGCTTACAAGGGTCAAACGAGAATACACCAAAGCAGAGTTTTCAAAAGCCTGATGTCTTTCCTAGTTCCAACCCTCACCTGTTTCCAGGCTAAGTAATGAAGTAATGACCCCTACTGTCTATCGAACAATGAACAACCCAGACAGGGTTATGTAGAGAAATGGGAACAAACAACATCATTTGAATGAGCCTTTTGTTTACAAAGATCATGCTACATGACAAGACATGGCTAGAAGCCAGGACATGCAAACAAATGACACCATGTGAAGAGTGAGGCCTTTGTTTGCAATAAGCCAACACATGTGAAGACAAGGGAAGATACTAATTCATGTACACAAACACACACATACATATATATATGTGTATGTGTATGTGTGTGTGTGAGTATAACTATGTGTGTACATGTGTGTGTATAGGCAAATCAAAACAAAAACAGGAAAAACAACAAAAGTCAAAAGGATGTACACAGTTAATATATTAGATTGATGCTCAGAGGAAGTAAGTTGGAAAAAAATAGGGGTTGTGACGTTTCCAAGTGTGGCTCTTCATCAGGAAGAGGAAAGAGGAAGAAGTCCAGAGAAAAAGAAAAGAATAGTCCAAAAAAAGCATGTGTGGTTATATGGAGGTATATATAAGTGTGTTTATATACATGCTGGGCTTCTATTTTCTGTCTATCAGTTTCACTTGCAAGGTACTGGTCAACCTACCAGCTATACTAAAGGACATCAGATGACAACATCCAGCAGTGGGATTGAGACCTTGAACATGTAGATCTAAAACTTAACCATACAACTTTGTGTGTGTGTGTGTCTGTGTGTGTCTGTGTGTGTGTGTGTGTGTGTGTGTGTGTGTGTGTGTGTGTGTGTGTGTGTGTGTGTGTGTGTGCGTGTGTCTGCAAATGTGGGTGGGTGAATGTTGATATTCCACACCCGCCAGCACTTGGGTGAAACATTGATATTGAAGACATTCTTTGCAGACATTATGACTGGTCACTTTGTGAATTTGAATACATCTGGAATAAAAAATAAAAAACATCCCTTACTTGAAAAACAGGTAAAGGTTGGCGACAGGTAAAGAAACCAGTTGTAAACTCCTGCTTCGATTAACTCACTGTCCAACCCATGCCAGCATGGGAAAATGGATGTTAAACAAATGAACAGATATACATCCACACATACATTAATACACACACATTAACACATGGAAACAAATGCATATATGTAAGACAGTGCTCTAGCATAGCCTTGGCTACATACACACACATGCTAATGAGTGAGCCTCTAACTGATAACACAACTTGCTAGAAATATCAGCCAAACCACACACTTTAAAGGAAAATAACACATTCGTTAGTCTAGTTTGAGAGATATTATATCTGAATAAAACATGAGATCGTCACAGCTGAAACATCTTTAATCGTAAGTCAGGTGGATCTGCATTTGCCTAGGACTAATCAACAACAACAGCAACAACAAATGCACACACACACACATGTATTCCTATAAAAGTTGAGTGGAGGCACTTGGCCTAGTAGTTAGAGCAGCGGACTCGCAGTCGAGGGATCACGGGTTCGAATCTCAGACCGGGCGATTTGTGTATTTATGAGTGAAACACCTAAGCTCCACACGGCTTCGGCAGAAGGTAATGGCAAACTTCTGCTGACTCTTTTGCCACAACATTCTCTCACTCTTTCCTCCTGCATCTTGCAACTCACCTGTGACGGACCGGTGTCCCGTCCAGGTGGGGAACCTATACGCCAAGGAAACCGGGAAACTGGCCCTTATGTGCCAGGTGTGGCTCGAGAAGGAACAACTATAAAAGTTGCCATGGTATGGCTGGCACCATATGACATCCCACTTTTTGTAAAATAGAATGTCTGTGCAATGGTAATAAGGAAATAAGGATAATGTGCTGATAGTTTTGGCAGTGTTGGTGTTGATGATGATGATGATGATGATGATGATGACACCAATAATGATGACAATCATTACAACAAATATTACAATGATGATGGCAAGTGGCCCTCCTGGAAACTGTTTAGAAATGTGCAACAAAGCAAATACCCGCCATCAGACATCTACCATACTCTGAATGTCTTGCTTCCCTGGGTATGGATATATTGAAGCTCAGACATCTGGCAACTGACTTGGTAGACACCCACAAGCCTATCCACCATCTTTCCAACAACAACCTTGGGCACCATTTTGAATTCCATACGACAAACACTCGCAGACATGATTATAAAATAAAAAAAAAAACACAGCACCCATGACTTTTGGAAACACTTTTTCACACTCAAAATTGCTGAAGCTTGGAATAAACTACCCACATCAGTTAGCTGTCGAGGCACTACATCCTTCAAAACTTCTATGCTTCCTGAAATCCACCAACAGTACACCTGATGGCCTTTCTCTTGTTTTTTTAAGTTGTAGGGCACATAACTTAACGGTTCAACAAAAGAGACTGATAGAATAAGTACTAGGATTACAAAGAATAAGTCCTGGGGTTGATTTCTTTGACTAAAACCCTTTAAGATGGTGCTCAAGCATGGCCACAGTCAAATGACTGAAACAAGTAAAAAAAAAATAAAAGAATAACAACATGATTGAGGAAGATCTGGCTATTATTTCTTGTATGCTGAACTATTGCACAGAGGCTTCTCTTATTTATGAAGGTATTAGCTGTGATGTTGACACTAATTGCCTTAGAAGTTTGTTTCCTTAAAAAAGAAAGAAACCATTTAATCTTGAAGCTATGAATATAGGAGGGTAGGTTGTCATGTACGGAGAGGTAATGGGTTTATAAGAGATGAGGCCATCAAAATGATGATGGACAGCTGGATTTATGAGCAACTCAGTCCAAGACAAATACTTCTCTTTATAATTCAATTAAATTACTGATGTCTTTACAAACAACATCAAGCCATTCTTATAATGCTTATATCATTAGATAATTAACTAATAAACACAATTTCATATTAAATATAGCTATTTATCGGTCTGCGTATGCATGTCACTCTCCATTCATCTATGTGTCTATATATACATACGCACACACACACACACATATGCGTATATATTACAAACACATACATCTATAATAAGGTCTGAACATCATGTGTAATTACAACAAACAAATATAGATTTGTATTTGTGTGTGTGTGTGTGTGTGTGTGTGCATGTGTGTGTGTGTGTTTGTTTGTTTGTGAGTGTGTATATTATGTAAATGTACAAACTCAAGAAAAAGATACCCAGCAATTATAGGGATGTTATTCATGTATACAAATCTAAAGCTTCATTCTGGATAAAGCTTCAGCTTTGAATAAATGGTTATTTACACATACACACGAATATATGCATATGTATACATATATATGCACGTGTATGTATATATATGGAGAGAGAGAGAGAGAGAGAGACAGACAGACAGACAGACAGATCAAAAGATAAAGAGACAGACAGACAGACAGATAGACAGAGAAACAGACATACAGAGAGACAGACAGACGGATGCACAGACAAAGAGATGGATAGATAGACAGATTGACAGGCAGACAGACTGAGAGTTAGAGATATAGACATGTATACTGCCTATCTTTTTGTACGCATGCATACATATGTATATATATATACATGTGTGTGTGTGCATATGTGTGTGTGTGTGTGTGTGTGTGTGTGTGTGTGTGTGTGTGTGTGTGTGCGTGTGTGTAAGACTATGTAGTCAGCTGCCTTAGGGAGTTCAGTTATTCAGAAATAATCCCCCACCCCTGCTCCCGTCCCTCCGAAAACCGATCCATATTGTTCTATGCACAACACATAATAGTCTTTTACTAAGTATATAATAGTGAAGTAAAAGTGACAATTCTTTTGTCTTGGATCCCAATGGATTAGTGTTTTAGCAGCTGTTCCCAACTAATGAGCTTTGAAAATGAAACAATGTGTGTGCATGTGAGTCTGTGTGGGTATGTATGCCTGCGTTTACAAACATGCATATATACATATACATATGTGTGTGTGCATGCATGCATGTATATATATATATATATATATATATATATATGGATATATGTATACATACAAACATATATACATATATATGTATACATACAAACATATATACATATACATGTATACATATATATATATATATGTGTGTGTGTATATACATATATATATATCTGTGTGCATGTATATATATATATATATCTCTGTGTGTATGTATATATATGTATATATATATACATATATATATATATATATGTATATATACACACATATATATATATAAATATCTGTGTGTGTGTGTGTATGTATATATATATATATATATATATATATATTTACACACACACATGTAGAAGTGTGTGTGTGTGTGTGTGTGTGTGTGTGAGCGTACATGTATGCATAATACTTAATATAACAACCATAGTATAAAATGTCAACAACAACAGCAATAAACCAAACAGCCATAACAATCAAATTAGCCAAATTAGTGGTTGTCAGGGCTGAATAATTACTTGTTAATTAATCAATAACGATATGTGTTTTGATGAATGTAGTGGTGACGCTGGAGCTAGAGATGGTAGTGGGGATGGCGCTGCTGCTCATGCTGGTGGATGTTATGGTGGTGGTGGTCGTCGTCGTGGTGGTGGCAGTTAGTCTAATATAAGCACCACCACTACCACTGCTATTAGTGTATTAGTCATAGAACTAAGTTATGTAACAGGCATGCTGGTTGGTTGGTTGGTTGGCTGGTTGATTGATTTAGCTTCATGTCAACCCTGACCAAATAGATTTATGACCAAATATTTTTCAGCCTTGATTATCTCAGCTTAATTGGCCTTTTTTCTTTTTCTTTTTTTTTTCATTTCCTTTTTTAGAGATAGATGCAGGGTATGATTTAAGGGGCTGTGGCTGTCATTTCTAGCTGGTGGGTCATGTGACCCTGTAGAAGCAAGGTCATTGGATCAGGCACGTGATGTTTTTACTGCAGCAGCAGCAGCAGTAGTAGTAGTAGTAGTAGTAGTAGTAGTAGTAGTAGTAGTAGTAGTAGTAGTAGTAGTAGTAGTAGTAGTAGTAGTAGTAGTAGTAGTAGTAGTAGTAGCAGTAGTAGGTTGGTCCACATTACTCCTTAAAGAGCACAGGGCCACTTCCTTGGTTTCTCTGGTGCATATATTCCTCCCTGGATGGCTGCTGGTCCATTGCAGAATTACTCATTTTTACCAGTTGAGTGAACTGGAGCAACATGGAATGCAATGTTTTGCTCAAGAGCACAACACATCACCCGATTCAAGAATCCAAACCACAATCTTACAATCATGAGTCCAAGACCCTAACCACTAAGACATGTAACTTCACTCGTAGTAGTAGTTCACAGTATTATGTATGCTTCCATAGATACCCATATCTAAAACCCACAGGATTCCTTCTTTTCTGTTCCAATATAACTTTTACCCAATATGTCACCTCTTACTAACACACAAACCACACGTACTATTCTTCGGATATAAATCTCTCACCTCTTATCTATATGTAGTCTATTTCTGCCATCCTTCAAGTTACTCTAGTTCAAAGCCTCCTTCTTCCCCTCCTCGAAATACATCCTGTTTCCTCAATTTTTCTCCAAACTCCTCCTACCTCCTGCAAAACTTTAACTGTATCTCTTCCTGTATCAACAAAATCTTCATCAATCCACTACTCTCTGGTGTTGTCATTCTTAGTGACTTAACACTTGCAACTCTTCTAGACACTCACACTACCTCATATTGATGCCACTCATGCAAAAACCAAATATTTTTAATATCCTCAAATTTCAACATCAATTAATTTCATCTCATATTCCTAACTAGGGCTGGATTAAGACCCATAGGGGTCCTAAGCACTTAAAAGATGTTGATGTCCCCATATGAATGTAATTTAAAATATAAACAATAATACACCTTAAGATAAATTTTTACTTTTAAAAATCAAACAAAACTAACAGTAAGCTGGAAAATGTTTATTATTGTATACTTCCACTTTATTTATATTTGAAAATGTTTCTCCTACTTTTTTAATTGCAAAGTCTTTGATCAAATTCTCACTATGATACCATGAACACTTCAAAGTTATATTTCTGATCATATAAACCACTTTGAATGTTATTTTAGCAGGTTTAGAGTGATTTCTTTTGTGTTGTAAACCATTTACCATTTCTGCAGTGCTTCCATTCCCTTGATGCCCTAAGCATGGTTAATCCAGCACTGTTCATAACCATGACCAATTAGCACATACTTCAAACACCCATGATCTCTTTCTCACCACCAAACCCAACCCTAACAATTTATCACAATCTCTACATTATCCAATCACTGCCTGTTTGTGACCACCCACCACATCCACATCCACATACTACATAATGCTTCTTCCCACCTCTTGAGCTATATAGCTCTTCATGTTGCTATCCTTGCTGCACAGGTCTAAACCCATCAAAACTGCAAGATGAGTAAGTGGAACATACCACACACTTCAAAAACTCACAACCACAAAATCTCAAATGGTTCACTTACAACTGTAGTACAGAATTTTGGGCGAAACACAAGACCTAAAACACTTGGGGGAAATCATCCACCCCTACAACTGCAAAGGATGTCTCCAAGCATCATGAAACCCTTAAGCTTTTCCAACTTCCAGACTGCAATCAATCCTTTTTGTCTTTTACCAAAATGATCCTTACCAACTTTGTGAATCCTTCATTCCTTACACTTCTCAACCACAATAGTTTATGCATAGTCTTCCTGTGGAGAATACCTCTAAATTTACTACCAACCTTATATCAAATTTTACACATCACACAGCTCATACTAGGTAAATCTTCAAAATTATCCATTTCCACTCTGCATGGTTTATCACAATGCAGTTGTGGTGGTTGATATGGAATTGATGATAGTAATAGTGGTGACTGGAGAAGTGACGGTATTAGTGGTGTGCTGGACAGTAAAGAGGTAAAATATATATATCACCTGAACACAATCATATCATCTTACTCTAAATTGGAAGATTTATAATCAAAACATGATCATTGTATCAAAGGACGTTTATTGCATATAAATATGTTTATTGACTGTAAACAGGTTTATTGCATGTAAATATGTTTAGTACATGAAACATGTATCTTGCACCTAAACATGTTTATAGTACATAAACTTATTTATTGCATATAACATGTTTATAGTATGTAAACACATTTCATGTAGGTATACATTCTTAGTGTAAGTAAACATGGATATTGTGTATACAGGTATAATCATTTGGACTAATTAGTCTCATTTTGAGAGATAAGGGTTTTATTATTTATATCTACACCATGTTTCAGTTGGTCTAATATCCAGTTGTCATCAGGTACTTTATTCTTGGATGTGCCAATGAGACAAGGGTGGATTTGAACAAGGAGGCTATATTTTTAAACCAAGAGTATTTATGTTCTTAGCCACCTGACAACTGATGTGGATATATATATATATATATATATATTATATATATATATATATATATAAACTCAGTAGTGATGTAGGATGTATCAATGATGGCAGTGTGGCATTATTCTACTATCACTCGTCTAGCCTGAGTTCAACCCTGAAGGAGCACATGAGCACACCCATGATTAATGCTAAGCCAGCCATGACCACCCCATCATTTTTCTATGCACAGAGAAGCCAAGAGCACATATTTATTTTTAAGGCAAGATAAACTGTCTGGAAAAAATAAAAGATGAATCAATCATAGCCTGAATCTTTTTGATCATAGATCAGTTTTAGCTAAGGATTAAACCACAACATCTCAATGGCTGGAGAAATATAAAGAAGGTATGCAAGTGCTGATTCAGTAGATTTATATACCCATGAGACACATGTTCCTCTTGGAGCAAGCTGTCTTGGAGTCACAGCTGTCCTATACATCAGTTCAACAAAGATGAAAAAACCAGAATAGATGTTGTACAATAAGAAATGAGTTCTGTTTTAGGATACAGGCTTCACTATAAGAGAACAAGACTCAGATTCCATTGGTTTCCTTTCTTAACATCATCTTAACTCTTTCATTACCGTATTTATTTTGAGATACTCTGTGTTTCTTTCAATTATTTTAAATATAACAAAGAATTTAGTAAACTAACTTAGTTATCATTAAGTTAGTGTTAGGAACATAAATTGTGACTAAGGTTTGGTGGAAGATTTTAATTCGAAACTTATGAAAACCAGACATTTGTACTACAGAGCCAGAGCCAGTTTCAGCCGGGTTGGTAACGAAAGGGTTAAACTTAGAATGATAAAAACTTCAGTTTACTTGGAAAGAAAATAAGCCAAGGGAATCGTGATATGATCACTCCACATGCCAGAAATAGCAATCAAGTCTCCCTTTAATCATGTTCTATGGTCTTAAAAAAATGAATCATCTTCATCATCATAGTTTTTAATGTTCCCTTTCCCATGCTTGTATGGGTTGATGGAGTGTATTGAAGCAGATTTCCTATGGCTGAATGCATTTCCTGTTACCAACCCTCACCCATTTCCAAACAAGGTGATATTTCCCCACAGCTAGACATGTTTCCACAGAATATTGGCAATGAATGTCACTGCTTATATGACAGTGACACTCATTTACAACTATTACTCAATGTCAAACCAAAGAGGCACAAAGCATACACACGCACACATACACACATACATACATGTATGTACACTCACACACATGCATATATATACATAATGGGCTTCTTTTAGTTTCCATCTGCCAAATCCACTCAGCTAGTTGCTATAGTTAAAGACACTTGCCTAAAGTACCTTGCAATAGGACTGAACCTAAAACCTGAAGTTTCTTCTCTAGTTCTGGTAGTGATTCAACTGAGAGTAAGGTCATCAGCATAGAGGAGCTCCCAGGGCCAGCCTGTCTCAAATTCCTCGGTTATTGCCTGGAGGACTATGATGAATAAGAGGTGGTGGGGCTGAGGACTGATCCTTGGTGAACCCCTACTTCTACCTGGAATTCTTCACTTTATTCATTGCCGACCCTTACCTTACTGACAGCATCCCTGTATAGGGCCTGTACAGCTCTTACTAACTACTTGTCTATCCCTAGTTTCTGCATCGCCCACCAGGTAAGGGATCAGGGGACCCTGTCAAAGGCTTTCTCCAAGTCAACAAATGTCAAGTATAGGGGTTTATCTTTGTCTAGGTATTCCTCCTGAAGTTGCCTTACTAGAAACATAGCATCAATGGTGCTTCTACCTGGCACAAAACCAAACTGCATTTCATCTAGACTTACTCTCTCCCTAATTAGTTGGGCTATGACCTTCATCACCTGATCCAGCATTTTGACATCCCAGTAGTTATTTCTATCTAAAGCATCACCTTTACCTTTGCAGCAGTTGGCTATGGTACTGCTACATCAGTAATCCTTTGTGAACTTCCTGATTTATAATGCAGGTGACTAGACCATAACCCACACCACCAGATATTTTAAGCATCTCAGCAGTGATTCTTGATTGGGGCTTTTCTTGATTGCATATCCTGAATTGCTTTATCTACAAGGGTGCTATCAATTTGGGTAGCTGGTCCCTCAACTGGGTCAACATTTGGCAGGCTCTCTTCCTCCCATTCATTCTATACACAGGTGAGCACATAAGTGCAAGACAAAGTGACAAAAATAGTACTTGAATATTAAAGCTGCAAAATTGTTACTGAACTGTGACTCAGAGTTTCATATTCCCATTCGTCAGACAGTCATATATATATAGATAGATAGATATAGATACATACCTGACAAGCTTTCTACACTTTGGACAAGTGTGAGATAAAGTAGTAAAAAATACTTGCCCCAGGTGGCACACGGTGGGACTGAGCCTGAAAACATGTGCTTGTAAAGCAAGCTTTTTGTGTTTCCCTCTATTTCCAACACTGACAATGCTTATGAAAGCATAACTTAAACATAATCTGGCAGAAAAAGCAATCTAAAATCCATCAACTGCTCAGTGGCTCACAAATACTTCGAATGATTTTTTAGAAATGGTAGAAGACCCACAGAGTATACCTTTGTGGCCCACTTGTGTGTTGCAGCCTACCAGCTGCTGACCCAAGGTCTATAATTTATCCTCATATAAGACACCATGGAGGATGACTAACATGGGAAGCCAAATCTCCCACAAACTTTGAAGGAGACATATCTCCCTCAAACCACACCATATTGTCTTTAACCTTTTAGCATTTAAACCAGACATATCCGCTCCAAATATTCTACCTGTTCTATTTTCAAACTAGCCATTTGCAGCCTCTCACACCTCGTAGAGTGCTACAATGTTACTTTCAGAATAGGCAGTCACATTATTGAAATTTCGAAGCTATGAGATAATGCACGATTAATTCAAAATAATGTGAATATATAAGCATTATATTTGACAGAGTAATCTGAAGGCTAAAGGGGTGGAAAAAAACAGGCACATTAGGTAATGTAGTCTGAGATACATTAACTGGCACTCTGTTCCAGTTGATCCAGTCAATGGAACAGCCTGCTTGTGAAATTAACAGGCTGAGCACTCCATAAACACATGTACCCTCAACGTAGTTCTCAGGGAGATTCAGCGTGACATAATGTGACAAGACTGGCCCTTGAATTACAGGCATTACTCATTTTTGTAGCAGTTGACTATGGTGCTGCTACACCAGTACTCCTTTGTGAACTTCCTGATTTATAATGCAGGTGACTAGACCATAACCCACACCACCAGATATTTTAAGCATCTCAGCAGTGATTCTTGATGGGGGCTTTTACTGGTTGCATATCCTTAATTGCTTTATCTACAAGGGTGCTATCAATTTGTGCAGCTGGTCCCTCAACTCATTTTTGCCAGCTGAGTGGACTGGAGCAAAGTGAAATAAAGTGTCTTGCTCAAGGACACAACACGCCATCGAGAATCAACCTCACGACCTTACTATCATGAGTCGGTTAAACTAAGCACTAAATGATGGGCCTTCACTGGAGATACATTAAGCCAGAAACAAAAGATGGGTTGATCATGGTTGGTGCGTCTTTATTCATAGGTCTGTTCAGTGAGAACAATGTGAAGAAGAGCATCAAAAACGTGATTTTCACATTTGTTTTCCTGTTAGGATAGACTAGTCTAACTTCACTTCACTTCATGCTCTTGCTTGATGAGGCTGGGGTCATCTCAGGTTAGTGGTCCCAGAGGTATCATCATGCATAGAGCTGACCAGGTCCACTAGTGCTCCCCATTGCTGTTGGTCCTGTGCCAGCCCCTCTGCATCCTAGTCTAACCCCCAGAACCGAGATTAGTTTAACTATACTGCTTGAATTGCTATAATTAATTGGTATAATTATATACAACAGACTGGCCTAACTACACACAATAAATTGGTTTAACTATACAGATTTGATAGGTTCAAATATACAGAATAGATTAGTTAAACTAGCTATATAAAATTCAAACTAAGCCAAAACAACTATACACACTGGATTAGTCTAACTACATAGATGACATATAGAGGGACTCAACTAACTACATAAACTACAGTATTTAACTATATAGACTGGATTAGTCTAACTATACAGAATGGACTGGTTTATCTACACAGTTCAGATTGGTCTAAGCACATAAGATAGGTTTAACTATTCAGACTGAATTGATTATACAAACTGGAATTGGTCTAACTACATAGTCTAAATACAGAAACAAGATTGATCTAAGTATAGAGATAAGATTATTCTAATTCATAGATTGGAGTGGTCTAACTATACAAGCCAGCTTGTCCTAACCACATAAACTGGAGTGATCTGCTTGTACACACTAGATTGATCTAATAATACACAAACAAGTGTGATCTAACTACGTTAACTGATAGATCTAATTATACATAATGAGTCTATCTTTACTGCATTATGGGTTTGGTCAAACCTTACAAGCTATGCTGAATGATTTCACTACATTTATTGAATTAGTCCAATGACCATACAGGCTGGATCTGTCCTAACCACATGAATGGGTTGCTCTGATTATACAGACTACATTGGTCTAACAACAGACATGGAGTTGGTCTAACTAGTCAAGTTAAACTGGTCTACATAGATGTGATTGGTTTAAATACATAGACTGAATTAGTCTAACTACATAAATGGTATTGATCTAACTATACAGAATGGACTAGTCTAATTATATGGAATAGATTTGTCAATGTACATGGGATTGGTTAAACTATACTGACTAGGTTGATTGAAGTACATAGCTTAGAATGGTCTAACTATACAAACTATATTGATTTACCATTGAGAGTGGATTGGTCTAACTGCACAGACTGGATTGGACAAACTATCCGGATTGGATTGGTCTAACTACATACTTGGGATTGGTCTAATGATACAGACTAGATTGGTTTAATTAAATAGAATTACAAGTTGTAACCACATGGAGTGTGTATGTCTAAACAGACATAAGACTGATCTAATAATCTGTGTTGAATATGTCTAAATATGTAAGGCAGGTCTAACTACAGGTTAGTTTGATCTAACAGTGCATGGATTGATTACAACCAACTAGGTGAGTGAAAACGGTATAAACCCCTAAACATACCACGCCCTACCATTAAGCCAGAAACATAATGAATCTATATCAACATGGAAATTAATGTACTCCACCAAAAGACACACATATACCACTTTAGCTTGTGATACATAACAATTTCCTCTGCTAAATCCATTTTGAAGTGGTGCAGCATTTGTCTGAAGTGACATGAAGTAATATGAGACACAGCAACCATGAGAGGGAACAAATTCAGCTAAAAAGCCCCGATGTAAGTGAAAGACTTTTAATATCCTTTTTAAGGATACGCTCCTTAAACTGATATGTTTCAACGGATAGGAAGTGGGCTAAGTAATAACGAAAAGACAG